>NC_087066.1:1730244-1757744 GCF_963678635.1 Symsagittifera roscoffensis
CGGGATCGATGGACGGCTGTCATCCCTTTTAATGCATGGTAGTAAATCTCTATTCACATGGTCTATGCGTGTTCTAGGTTTTTCGGCTTGTGCGATGTCGACTAATAACTTAGGATTCCTTCGACTACTGCGTATAAGGCTCTCCAGTTCTTGATATAATAATTGCAGTCGAAAGTCACTTTTGACGATTCCCACCGAATCCGTGACTGATGGAACTCCCGACATGTGTTTAACAAACGGTCGCAATTTGTCCAATACATCAACAATGAGTCGGACACAATTTGGTCGAGACCGGTGACGTCGTTCTGAAAATAGTTCTGCCCCCAACAAAATCGGCACATCTTTTGGTCAAAATAAGTGTTTTCCGCACTTCGTCGTTTTGGAGAAGTCTTCAGAGAAGTCTGTGTGACGGGCTTTTTGCCCTGTGTCCCGCGCCGCTCGGAACGTTGAAGTTTCTCATCCCCTGGACCTGTTCACGGTTCTCGGCAAAGCGCTTGATGAATGTTGAAGCCTTTGTGTTCTTTCAAGTTTTTCGTCAGATGTATTCTGCTTTGCACCCACAACATTCACATGAGTTGTAACCGCAATTGTAAATAATCTGTCACCCAAAAGTTTCGGCAGCCTTCTGTCCCTCAGTGGCCGTGTTTTGTGGCGGGTAACCGTCGTAGCCCGTTTGATCTCAGTATGCTGAGATAATCCCAGTTTCTTCTCAGGTGCTGTCCCCACTCCTTCCTCTGTAATTTCTATTGGCGTGGCCCTCAGCGAAGACAATTCGCCACAGTGATTTTAGGCTCCTGAGCGTCCATTTCCTGCGAGTCGTTGTTTTAATTCTCCTCCGTATCGTCTCCGCTCTCCTCGGCTGAGGACAACTCTATCGGGCGGGCAGGAATAACTGTTTTTTTTTCATCCTGAGTGCATTTACCTTCTTCTGAACTTGAATATGGAATCATCCATCCTTTAGTTTTATGATCCAGCGCAACGTTGGAGGCTCATTATTCTTCGTCTTGTCGAAGTGAATACTATCCAACGCCCGTTCCAATACTAGTGGCGTTGTAATTATCTGCACGTCTGAGTTCATGATCGGGCTGTCAGTAGACATGAGTCCCTCTTATGAGCTATCCGTCGTTATCGGGTTATCTGCGGTTCCGCTGGCATTTTCTACTTAGTTTTTTTTATGCTGATAGCGCAGTTGTTTTCCGGGCATCCCAAATCTGTCTTACGCCCCTCTGAATTGTTGGGTCCTACGATGGCTGTGCCTTTGACACACTTGCTCCTTCCGTCTGGTCATCTAAAATCTTGAGATATCCGACTTATGGAAAACTTTTTTCGGAAAACAGGGTGACCGTATGATTCGTTTCTCGAACTACCCGTTCATTCAGTCATTCAAAATACGGTTCCGATTTCAATCATTCCTTGAGTTTTCAAAAGTTTTGTAATTTTTTTCTGAAATTGTAGTACAGGATCACTTGTTGTTTCTTCAGAAGGCTTCGAATTTGTCATCCCCGGAAATAATGGGTAGTCGATTCGATCAAATATTCCCATATTTGTCTCGTCATCCGGCTGTGCGCAGTCCTGCATTACTTTTGCAGGAAACATCTTCTGGTTGCGATTCAGAGAAAACAACACATTGGTCCAATTCAAATTTTCAAACAAAGCAGAGCGTGTAATCGAATGCCAAATTGTGTTTGGTTTGCAATCAAAATGTGCTTCAAACGGCGTACATCTCAACAATGGATGGTTTGTGGTTCTAATATTGCATAATACTTCATTTAACGCAAATTTCAAGCCGGCTTTCAGTTTCTGAAACAAAAAAGCCATCTTTTTCCCCCGAAAAGTACGTACAGACTGTTCAATAAGACCCGTGGGTTGATGCATTCCTTCTACGAGAAAAACCAATTGTATATTTTGTTGCGCGAATCAATTTAGCCACAAACCCCGTCCCTTGATCAGTCCAAAATACCCGCGTATAGCGTGAAAAGCTATATATCCAAGAACTCTTTTATAACCGTCGCCGTAGTACGCGTTGTTATTTGATTCGTAGGAAACTTCAAAAACCGATCGACGCAAATCAGTAGGTATTCGTTCGCACCACAAGTGGATGGCAATGGCCCCAAAACATCCAATTGAATTTCTTTATTCGACTTTCCAGTAAATCCATAGAGACAATTTCGGTACTAGTAATCACGGATTTTAAATTCTCACCAGATTTAATGCATTCTTTGCAATACAACGAGATTACCTGAATCTGACTATTCATATGCGGCCACCAGAAGCAGTTAGTTGCAACGTCCATCATCTTTGTCATCTTTGAGAGGCCTGCGTGGCCTCGGTAAAAACGAGCCATAATAGGGGCTCCTAACTGCATCGGAATCACCATTTTATCCTCAATGAAGAAAATCCCATTAGAAATAGGAAGATTGGTGACATAATGGCCGAAATGAGTAACCGGATTCCGGATCGCGGTATAATTTTTCTCCCCAAGTGCATCCATAATACATTTTAGATTTTCATCTGCTTTAGTCAGAATCAAAATAAACTCCGAATCAAAAAAACTCCGACCAATCGAACAAGATTGGTGATAACATTTCCGCTGGAATAACCTTAGAGTCAGCAGTAGGCTGTCGCGAATAATTCGTGAAGTGAATGTTAATTGTAGGGATACAACTGGTGTGCGACTCCGGGTTATCACTGTTTGTAAGCTTCGAACTATCTGCCATCTCCATTGGACTAAACAATTGGTAATTGTTACAGTTTTCTATTCGGTAATGGTTATTAACACAAACTCTGATCAAGTGACACTTTTGACGGCGTCAAAAGTTTCTTTGCAGCGTGTTCTTCCCGATTACAATTTTTTTCGTTTAGAGTTTTTTTCGTACATGATGTTCTTTGCCAGTGAACAAGTTTAACTGCGTTCATTTGCCGCCGGGGCAATTGGCCTAATAATTGCATTAATTTGTGAAACGACAAATGTGTTATCTAGTTCCGACCAATCCCATATTTTCAACCGGGAAATGTTCTAGTTCATAATTGAATGAAAGTAATCGGCTATACCGTCGGATTAGTCTTGTTTCAATTGTTTTAGAGTTTTTCTCTTCCGATAGGCAAGATAACAGCGATTTATGATCAGTGATTATTTTGAACGGTGCCCCAATTAAATAACTTTGTACTGAGTCACAGATCACACAACCGTTGACAATTCCAACTCATTGATACTACAGTCGAGCTCCACTTCAATATAAAAACGAGATGCGTACGAAATAGGCTTCCATCTGTCTGGATGGAAATGTTCCAAGCCAGCCCCTAGACCTTTCTTTGATGCGTCACATTTGACTCGTGTTTTTTTCCTCGCATCAAAATGATGATTTAGAAGAAATTCGGCCTTCTTTGTTTCATTATTTCAAATGCTTTTACGCTTTCACCCATTCAAATATGGTATGTTTTTTCATGAGGACCTGAAAAATCTTCGTTGTAGCCGCCACGTTTGGGATGAACCGTCTGAATTGATTCATTGAAGCAATCAACGACCGAATGCCCGAAATGTTTTCAGGCCTTTACATTTTTAGTATCAATTCCGCTTTTCGCTGCACTGCTACGTACAGGTATTCGATATTTTAAACCCCAACCATTCAATTTCTTTTGCAAACCTTGTACATTTACTCCCCTTTACAGCCGCGTTATTGTCATTCAAAACCTGCAGCATTTTCTTCCCTTCCCACCAATGGCGCTCCTTAGACCCCCTTATTGCTATAGGGGTTTCATTCAAATATACACTAACTTCCAGTAAATGCCCTAACAAAGAATCCATCACCCTTTAGAATTCATTAGGCATATCATCTAAGACCATGAATCCGGTCTTGAATATAAACGTGACCGCGATATTGCCCCAAACTAAACTGAAGATGCATTGCCGACTAGTTTCCTCACTCAATGCCATTTGCGAATACGCATATTATAGGTCTATGTTAGAAAAGCATATCGGATCCATAATATTACCACTGATGGCTAATGCTTCATTATCAACAAGTTCATTCTTGTTCGATTGCGGTATATCTGCTTATTAAATAACTGGGAACTTAGAGCCAATTTGACCGGTCCGTCTCTTTTCGCCGTCAAAACCGTGGGTAAGATCAAAATTATCTTAGGTGCACTTGCCTAATTTAACAATGTGCCCATCACGGAGGAACCCATGAATGGTTTTTCCTACCTTTGGCACTCTTTTTTCTCCTTAATTTGAATTGGGTGAATCAGCCCGTAAAAATGTGTTCTAATTTCTCAACGAATTTTTCAACGAATTTTTCTTTGAACTCTTTCAGTATAAGTTTAATGTACTTACGTTGAAATGGGAATTGTTCGCTAATGGGTGTCAGGGTGCTGTCTGTCCCCACCTCGTGCACGTTCCCTGCTACTAGGGCAGGCAGAATATTATTCACAATGATATCCTCTTGGCCTCCCTCCGTTATATAAAGTTCGGCTTTCTTAGCCACCCAACATTCTGAATCAATGTCCATAATATTCCTATGACGTCGTCTGTCGCACTATAGAATATATTCTTGATCTCGTCCGGTACCGCTTTAAAACTTTAAAAACTGATCCCGAATCTTCAGCTCGTGTAGTTTCGTCTGGGAGATACTGGATTGGCACAATCGATCTGAAACTCTGAGCGCCAACGACTATGGCCCATGTCGGTCTCAAATTTTTCTATTCCCCTTGCCTCCCTTGTCCAAGATCGTTTTGATAACAAAAACCCAAAATTCATCGTCATCCTGTTCTTCTATCTTGTTAATAACGTTCGTCTCGAATTGCGTAAACTCATACGAACCATCCACCTGATTAACTGACGATATCTTGCAAAATCTAGCAAAACGCCCTCGACCCCTGCAATTATGTCAGACAAAAATCCTTGCTTTGCAATGATCGCTATGGTTGGGTTCTAACATGCTTCCGCATTTGGGGCATTTGTCTAGCTAGCTCTTGATTATCAACACCATTGACTGGTTTCCATCTGACATAACTTCGCATTTGGCCCTACAGTGTTTGAGCGATTACTGTTGAAAAATTTTTTGGCATATCTTCGTCCACTGACTCTCTTGTATTATTCCTCCACTGACCCTCTTATCCATGAGTTCGCCTCTTTCTCGAACAACAGCAAAAGTAAGTGCCGCCCTCGGGCTCATTGTTTCCATACATAACTGTTTCTTGCTTTCTCATTTTTCATATATAACATGAAAACTTCACGGACCAGCAATGCTTCTCGTTATCCAAAATCACATCAACTGGTAAGGTCGCTCAACACCCCAAAGAATGTCTCCATACCTTCGTTGTCGCGTTGTTTTTGACCGAAGAATATGAATCTTTTGTTTTTTTTTGTAACATTTGTTTCTTTCTGAAACGTATCAGTCGACATTTTTCACAGCTCGATGAAAGCCATATCCACAATTTTACGATATGGATGTTTCTGGTTGAAATATCGCTGTCCCTGTTTCGCCAAGGACAAAAACATTTTTGACGTCAACTGTTTATCAGCGTCTCCCCGAGTCGATCCTTTGAATATTCTACGCTCATCCTCCTCCCGCCTGTTTTTTTTTCTCCCGCCATGCTGTTATAGCCGTCACGTTCCTTGCTTTTTGATCTGTTCATGCCTGCTGATCGTCTGTGCCAGCCGGGTTTTCCAGTATTGGGCAAGGATTTCATGGCAATCCATTATCTTGCATTAAATTCTCAATGTCGATCTCTTATTCTTGCGATGACTATCAGTTGGAAGCTTGACTCCATTCCTCCCACGAGATCGTCGGTTCCTGTGATGGGCCGGCCCAGAAGACGTGTGACCCGCGGTAGGCCGACTCCGTACTTGACGGTCATGGGACGTTACATAATATAAACATACACTTTTATAACCACATAATACGTACATACTTTGAGATCTACACCACACATTGGCCGGATAAACACCTTTATTTTCTATAAAGGATAGTCACGTCACGATCCTCCAGCCAGGTATAGTAAAAAATTTTTCCACATCATCAAGTGTTGACCAATTTTTCTGCCCGCATGCGAGTTTTTTAAAATACAGGCCAAACAACGCGTTTTCAGGCAGGCTCTTTATGGAAAATTATGGAAATAGAAAATGGTTTATTAATAAAAATCGACTGGCTTGAATCAAACTACTCTTTAAAAAATGCAACGGACTTGAAATACCAATATGGTCGCGACTGTCTGGAAATAGCAAAAACTTGTTGGCTAAAATCACAACCTCGGTCCGGCTCTAACCGACAATCGGATGAATTTTAAGTGCCGATGAGAAGATAGATGGATGAAAAGAGATAATGGTTGGAACAACTACTTTTGGTTTTCTCTGATCTCTCTTTTTTTTGAATTTCAAACAAATAAGAAGAAAAAGAAGAAAAAGGGATCTGAGATCTGATTTGAGATCTTTTTTCAAACCGGAGTTTATAATTACAACAGAACTGTTCGTATCAGGACGAAGCCCTCAGTGTCCCGATTGCCTCTCAAGTTCTATGGAGCAGTGTTAGTATCGCGAAATAAATCACGCGTTAATTGTACCAAATTGGCCAAAATGGTAGTCTTTAACCCCCCATAAGTTTACGTAAAATGATCACATGTGAAATAACTTTTCAAATTTACGCTGAGGACAACAATATTTTTGATTTCCAATGTTTATCTCACGCTTGGGGAAATATATTTTGGCAGTCGGTAACTTGAGACTTTTCTAGTAGCTAGCAGAAGCTATCACATACAAAAAAAATCAAAAATGGCAAAAATTGTGTCAGAATCATTGATTTTTCAGATCTGAAACAACCAAAAAAGACTGAATTTCTGATCTGAAACTTGATCTGAATTTTTTTATCGCAGATTTGAAATAACGAAGAAAAAAATTCAGATTTGAAAAAACCAATCCTTAAAGTATCCAAGCGTCCCAGATTGACCCAAAAATGCTAGTCATACAATTTTCATATATGGAAAAAAGCTAATCATACACTTTTCATGCAATTCCAAAAGTACAGGAAATTGCTTGAAATGTCTATGACCAGACATTGATCAAGGCATACAAAAACATGTCCTACCAAAGAAGGAGGAGTTTTAAGCGTTTTTGAAAAAAAATATGGAGAGAAAAGGAAAAAAAATACAATATTAGTATGTCCAGGAATACAAATTTCGCATTCAAATTTAAAAAAAAAATGTTTGTTTGAGTACGAAAATAATTTGCGTTTGAAAAACAACACAAAAACTTTTTTGGGGTTAATTTCAAATTTTTGTCGTTGCCATGAAAAAAGTGCTAGTCATACGTTTTCCATATATGGAAATTGTATGATTAGATTTTTTTTGACAAAAAGTTTTCATTTTTTTAGTACGATACATAGAATTTTATGCCAAAACAAGAAAATGATTGGTATTTTGTATGATTGGTATTTTTTTCATTGACTTAGTTTATTGAATTGTATGAGTAGCATTTTTGGTCTATGTGGTCAACCCGGGGTTATTTAAACATTTCACAACCTATTTCGGATCTGAATTTTAGATCTGAAAAAGGTTATTTCAGATCTGTTTTAGAAAATTTACTGGGTACGGGTGCGCTTTAATAGCGCAAAATACATACAGGAGAATTTTTTTTCAAGCTCAGGACAACAATACTTTTTGGATGATATAAAAAAAAATTCCGTCAAAAATGGCTAGTTAAGAAGTCGAACTTTTTCTGAAGAAAAAAAACCACGAGCACAAATTCGTTAAGAAAGTCGGAAGAACAATAAGTGTAAACACAACATACGCAAAGCTTGAACACTAAGAACTTATATGGGAGCAGGCGAAAAGTAATTTGGATAATGGAATTGCGCTGAATGGTAACGCATTATAGCACCCTTTAACACTTGAGGAAATCTGAAGAAGTTTGCAATTTAACTGAATGTATATTTGAAGTGGATTTAGTGAATTGAATTTATATCCATCCACCATGCTTTTTTCCAAAACCAGAGTGAAAACGTTTCAACGTGAACAAAATGGGAATCTTAGTTTCTTTTGTTGTTTATCTATTAGTAATTCAATTTAATAACATCCTTACTTTTTATTTTTAAGTTATTTGGTGGCATTGTTCATGTTTTTTGTATCAAATTCGACGGTTCTTTTTTGAGTAACAAACATGCAGAATCGCTGATGATGTTGACGATTATGACCAGTCACTGGTCTAGGATTTTCTCTAGGGGGAAGAAGATTCATCAAATAAATCAAAAGGAATCGAGTTTTCGTTATCGATCTTTTCTTTATGCCGACCAAAATGATTTTTCGAGCTCTAATAAAACGCTGCAATAAAGATCCTATTTTGATTAATTTTTCTGAAGAAAAGAAGCCCAAAAAGACGTTTTACGTTTTTTTGAGGATTTTGACCAGCTACCCCAAGCCCCCTTCCCTTAAATCCACCGCAGTCTAAGGCAAAATCCAAAAAAAAATTAATTGCACAATAAAAGGAGGAACTTACCAACGACAGGAAATAAGCACAACAACATGTTTCCATCAACCTATTTGCTATAAACTGAATTAGCACACACAGTTTTTTCTAAATGGAATCTAAATTGTAGAGTTGTTAACCTGTGTCCTTATATAGCTCTATGTTAAATTGTGGCTTGAACTGTAATTGTGCAATAGATTATGCACTCATCTATTTTCCCAACTGATCAGATAAAAGCAGACACCATCCATACTTAATGACACTTTTATTCCCTCGCTCTCTCTGCACACATCGTAGATAACGTGTGAGAGGGGGGGGAGATGAGAACAGGTGTTTTCATCTATCGGCTGTTGTAGATGCGTTTGATTGCTTTTGAAGCATCCGTCGGTTTTTCCTAAGCGGAGCTGTTAAAAACGGTTTCCGTTTAACTGATGATTGGACCAAGTGAACAATCCCCTCCCTTTCTGCAAGCAAGTATGCGATTTTGCCCAGTAAAATTGGAGGTAAAATGATTTAAAATTCAACCATCACACTAAACGCTCAATTGTGATTGGCTACAAAAATGCTTTTACTAACTGAAACTTCCAATCAACTGTAGAATTTGGATTCTGTCCCTTTTTGGTCGTCATTCTCAACTTATTCACGTTGTTTTGATACCTTGTCATTGAGGTTCGACTAAGACTCGTTACTGTCCACAATAATGAGTTACTAGCCAAAACTCGCTACTAGCAAAAAAAAGGGCGAGCACCATTCTGAGCAAAAAACGAGTTTGGCGTCGTAATGGAGAACTCGGATCGAGGCTGTGTTCTTTGACTATACTATTGCGCCCAATTTTCAGTATTTTAAGTCTTTACAGACCAAAACGACCAAGTTTCATTATATTTTCAGTTTTTGCAGAACAAAATATGGTCACCTGAGCCGTGGCAAGCTTAAATTTAAATCCAGCCTAAAACTACTCCAGCTTAAAATGAATTAGACAACCGCTCAGCCTGGACAACTAAGACTTAGCGGTTGTCTAATTCATTTCATCACACCGTGCACAAAAACTAAACAATTTTGAAGAGAATTGTTTGATTTTCTTAAACTATTTTTAAAGTTTTTTCTCTACTACTTGTCGGCATTTTTTTAAAATAGCTTTCTCGGGCAAATCATAAAACTGCATCCGATGATTAATTGCGTTACGCAATTAGGTTTGATGTTCGGCTGCGCGCACACGTAAGCAGCTAGTAATAAATTTGCCACCCATTCCTGTTGCGCGGAGTTTTGAGATCCCTGAAATTTTTGAAAATTTTATACGGTTTAACAGTGAATCGAATGATCACGGGCGAATCATTTTGTGCGGCGACCCCAAAATGCTGAGAATTTTGAAGAAGTCAGCTTTATGGTTAGCCGATGGAACTTTAGCACCCAACTGCCGGCCTAAAACATGTAATTCTTAAGCAGCGTTGATTACTTTTACGTTTTAACAGTTTCTTAAATAGAGATTTCATTTTTCTCAAATTATTGAAATATATAATCTTCAAAGAGTGAAGAAACCCTCCAAACAAAAGATTCTGAATGCACTGCTATTGATCTCCGGTCATGTTGGGTTGGGAGAGGAAGGAGAATTAAAATTTGTTTGATTAAAATATGCAAAACTGTTTATGTTTTTGGACCATCGAAAAGTATATGCTTTAAAGAATGAAGAAATCATCCAAACCAAACATTCTGAATGCACTGCTGTTGATCTCCGGTCATGTTGGTTTGGGAGAGGTAGGAGAAAAAAACTTTGATTGGTTCTAGAATGCAAAACTGGTTATATTTTTAGACCATCGAAAAGTATAACCTTTGAAGAATGAGGAAATCCTCCAACCAAACATTCTGAATGCACTGCTATTGATATCCGGTCAAGTTGGGTTGGGAGAGGTAGGCAAAAATAATTTTGATTGATTCAAGAATGCAGAACTTTATATACTTTTAGACCATCGAAAAGTATAATCTTTAAAGAATGAAGAAATCCTCCAAACCAAATCAATGAAATGGTTATGAAAGTGATCTTCGAAATGAATCACGATTTACCGCTGGCCTTAAAAAAGCTTTCTTTTTTTGAAAAAATAAGAAAAGATCGGCGATTCCTAAGATATGATCTTTCAGGAAAATCAGACAATGTTCAGAACTAAAAAAAAATGGAGAAAACTGACGAGTTGTGACTTTACTTCGGCTCTACTTATATATAAAGCATGGTGCCAAACTGTGAAGTTTTATTCCCAGTGAGATGCGGCCATGAGTGGTATTGCTAGAACAACAAATCTTGTCGAAGAATGGCATTTCGGGATCCAATCCTATTTCGGCGCAGCCCACCCGAGTAAGTGGAAAGTAGTGGGCAGCCTGCAAAAAGACGATACACTAGGTCAACCAAAAATTGATGTCATAAAATAAGACCAAAGGAGGACCCTTTGGTTGCTGAGCGCGTCGAGCTCTGAGGGGGAGCGTTACCCCGCCTTCCCCTAAATCCTATTGTAATTCTAGAAGTCAAAAACAGGTCAAGCGCCTTTTATAAGGAATCAATGTTTGTTTCTCCCATACTCAGATCTCATTACAGAAGGTCACTTAGAGCCTATACCCATCGATGTGAGCTAAATTTCACAATCACCTCATTTATATCTACTTTATTCTATTATATTTCAACTTTTACAAGCAGCTTTTTACATTGTACAATTGATCCATAGATGAGCTGAAAAATACGCAATATATGAGAATTTTGTTGATATTTTATTCAGCGAATTTTATTCGAAGCATCAAAGAGTGGAAAATGCCAAACAATGAGAACTCCAAAAGTGCATGATTACTTTTGAGTAAGCTGAAGCTGCGGTGTTCTAGTGGCTGTTTTTCGATCATGGGAGTTCTTTCAAGTCAATTATATTTAAAAGATGGGTAGATTTGACCCGGAAGGTTGACTTGACTGGTACATGTTTGATAGAAAGTTAGTAAAAGCATAAACTGTGAAACTGTAGAAAATTGAATCGTTTGTTTCGATGTTTCAGTTCAACTCACATACGTAAAATTTGGCTCATAATGATTGTGCGTTTCTTCCGATTGGGTTTTTGGCGTCATCTGGATTTTTTCTCCGGTCGAACAGGTGGCGGCGTAATTGCCCTGCTTTCTTAATTCAGTCAATGTTGCCTCGCTTTCCTGTTGTTCGTTCTGGTTGCCCCCTGTTTCATTGTTGAGGATTTTGTCCAGCTCAACTTGATTGCATAATTTTAACACAAAAAGTGATAACCAACTGACAAACCCAAGTACGAAGCAGATAACTACAGAGCGCTATTACAAGCTATTATAAGCTATTATAAGGTAATAATCTACAGTTTGAAAGAATTCATCCACCGCTTTCTTACACCCTCTTCTGTTCTTCTTCTCCTGATCACTCTCTCCTCAGCTGTCTGGGATGATGTCCAGTTCCGTGGAGTTCGGCCAATCGCAGTGGGAAGTGATGCCGCAGCAGCCGAAACGACCCTGCAGCTGGTCCCAGTTACGGAGTGCCTGGATGTCTGCTCTTTGCAAAGCAGCACTTTTGTCTGATGAAGTAGTTTCAGGGCTTCTCAGGCAAAAACTTAGGTTCCAATTTGAACTGCACTCGCTCGTCGTTTGTGACACAAAGAAACCATAACGAATCAAATGCTACAATCATGAGAAAAAAGTATCCGAGCAGTTTAACAGTTTCATCTAGAAAGCGAGAGAAAGAAAGACGAGACCATACAGCAAGAAACAGCTGACTATTATTCTGGTGTCAGCTACATCCAGCATGTCTTGAACAGCTTTGGCTCTGGGAATCCACAAGCACACTAGGGGACCCACCACGATAAGTGAGAGAAAGACGGCAGTATAAATTGGAACAATGATTCTAGCCAGCCAACGAGTGCACTTGTCTTCTTCGATGCTGCCAGAGCGGAAGAATCTGTAGGTGTTTTCCGCCAGGTGTTGACAGTTCCGTTCCAGTAGATTATACGGCTCATACACTTCGCCTTGCTGTGTTGCTTTGTGCTGCTCACCTTCTGCCCTGAGGAGCACCTTCTCAAAGTAATTCGCGATGTCCAAATTCTGGTACATATCCATTACGGCCACTTTCTTCACTTGATGTGGCCCACTGAGTCCGAAGAAGTTACTGCAGTTGTGGACCATGTTGCGTTCTTGTTCCTTTGGATGAGGATGTAGCCATCTTCCCTCTCTACACTACACTACCAGTTGGTGGTCCGGATCACAACGTAGGAGTGATGCAACAACATCTTGGTCGGCTGCAGAAACGACACTTTGGAATCCAGAGCCACAGACTTGATGATCACATCCAACACCTGTTCATCTAGCCTACTTCCTTCACTACTCTTTGATGCTCTCCCACTGTCCTTTGTACTTTGTGAAGCGTTATCAGCTGAAGTCTGTTGTGCTCTTTCACCAACACATGCATCATGCTGAACCTCGTCCTTCTCAACGACTCTCTTTTTATTTGCAATGCGATCTTCCAGAAACTGTTTCGCATTCTTAGCCAGCACACGCTCTTTTTTATCGCTGAATTCTCCGTTGTCATAAAAACACAGACTAAGGTGGCCCATTTTGAGCGAGAACTCAGAGGTGACAGCATCACCTAAGAAAATAGCGAAGCCAATAAGAAGCCCAATTTATGTTAAGCACGAGAAGCCTATGACGGCCCTTCTCCACGTTTTGATGTGATGCTTCACTTTTGACATGCATCCGAAACTATTCTTTTTTTTCCGTCTCATTCTTCCTACAACTGGCGGGCAGACTTTGGAGGGAGTTTTCGTTGCTCGAGATCCAGTCTTGATAGTCGCGGATTCCACAGCAGTCGAAGCTCTGCTGCACATTATCCCACTGTTTGCGAGGACTCAAATTGCTTCCTTTGATCCTCTTGGTGATTTTGTTTCGCAAGGGGTGCCTGGATAGATAGGTCTGGTTGGCAGTCCTAGCCACAACCAGTTTGGTCTCCATCTCGTATTCCATCAGTTTCGAGTCTATGATGTGATAGTGCCACAAGTACATCAGAACAGCAGTCACTAATGCAATGTGTACAAGCAGAGTCAGAACGGAGAAAGAAAAGGATTTATTCAGTCTAGGTTCGAACTCGCCGAGTCTTGCAAGGCAGGAAACAAAAACAGGAAGAGAAGAGACACAAATGAGAATACCACACAGTGTCAAGAGGATGTGAACTTCGCCGGCGTCTATAATCGCCACGGCATGCTTCAAATCGCTCAGCCAGACAGCCAGAATAAAGACAAAGACACAGAGAAGTATCAGGGCAATCGGAACGCAGACAAAACTAGTCTTAGACCACGCACTAGAAGACCATTTTTTGAACGTGTCATGTGCAAAAAATTGTACGAAACCTCGGCCAAGTTTGCCCAATTGTGCAGCACTTTTTCTTTCTGCTTATTTGCTGCTTCGATATCATCTGTTGTGGAGCGGGGTAGCAGTCGCTCGAAGTACTGGTCCATCCCAATGCGTCTCTCCCCCATGTCACTCTTGGACACTCTTTTCTCTCTTCTCTTCCCACATACGACATTGGGTTGATTGCATCAATACAGTCCAAAAAATACGCTCTGAAAAAATGGCGCATACTACATTTGGGCTTTACTTTTTTTCCACAAACGGAGAAAATATAGTTCCCACCATTTCAAAAAGTTTGATTTGGTTCCTATTGAAGATTCTATGCACGAATTCTGTTGGTTTCTATTTGATGCGTTTTGAAGAGTGGTGTTGAAATGGTGGGAAGTCTGAAGCTAACTGTGATGCAACAAAACCACGACCAACAAAAAACGACAAATAAAATGTAATTCTTAACCAGCGTTGATTAGTTTTACCTTTTAACAGTTTCTTAAAGAGAGATTTCGTTTTCTCAAATTATTGAAAAAAATAATCTTAAAAGAGTGAAGAAATCCTCCAAACCAAACATTCTGAATGCACCAATGTTGATCTCCGGTCATGTTGGGTTGGGAGAGGTAGGAGAATCAAATTTTGATTGATTCAAGAATGCAAAACTGTATATACTTTTAGACCATCGAAAATTGTAGCACAGGTACGTTTTGAACCAGCATTCATATGATTGCTGGGTTCTAGCACGACCAGAGTGCCACCATACCGCATGTAACTCATGTTAGCACAATACTTGTACGACTCCAACAAATTTAATGTTTGTGCGTATGCAAATGAATGGCATGAGCTAATGGTTTTAGTTGGGTCAAATAGGCTGAATTTTAGTTTGGATGGAAAAGGGGTAAGAGGGCAAAACATCGAAGAAATTGTAATTCGGTAACTATACTTTTCCTGAGAATTTTTAATTCAATTAGATGGTTAGAACTAAGCACGTGAAAAATTTTTGACGAATTTGAAACTATTTTCACTTTGAGTTGAAACTGGCGTTACTGAAACTTTCTAATGGACTGAAAAAATGCTTGTGTTTTTGTAAAAAGCTTTGTACTGTTTCATAAAAAATTCAATGGAAATCCTTAAGAGCAAAGTTAGGTAACGAGCAACAAATAGCCATACAGCAAGTCTTGCATAAATCCTTAAGTGTGCTGTTTCTACGCACTTTAATGACAGTAGCCTGTTGGAATGGAAAGACAAAACGTCAGCTTTATGTTTGCATCCTTGTGGTTTACACCAACCCCTAGAGGGATGGGAAAAGATTTAACACGTTTGTAGGCTTTATGCATAGCATAGACAGTTTGTACGGGGTCAGGTAGAGTATCAGGTTTTGCTGTGCAAAATAGATTGGAAAAGTGTCGCAGTGTCGACTTATCCGAAGTCTTCAATCTGCAGACTGTTTCACACTGTGTTCACAGAACTTCTAATCTAACATTTCTGTAACAATTACATCATTTTAGCTCTTATTAATCGATTTCTTATAGCTTTTTAAAAACTTTGAACTCGATCGAGTTAAAATCTGAGTTCGAATTTCAATTAATTTCTACTGTCAATGTGTTCTGGTAATATGAGTTACGAAAAGGGTGATATGCAATTAGTAATCAATTCAACACAAATAGTCTACGATAGTGCTTTCAAAACACTTCACACGTGGATTTCATCTTCATTCACATTCGCGTTCACATTTGCAGATTTCGCTGATGCCGCTCCTCTCGCCGGAGGGGGTCGAGGGGGAGGAGGTGCGGAATCGGCATTCGGGTCCGGGCTGTCTATTCGGGGGGAACCGGTTTCAAGTCCCTCTCGTGGTGAGAAGCGACCCCCTCTCCCGTCAGTGCTAGCGGAGGGCGGTTCAGGTCTGTTGGGGGGAGAGGGAAGGATTTCGATGTCGTTCTCCGACCCCCTTTCCGGATTGAAGTGTTCGTCGCTGGTGATGTGGATCTTGCGGCTGTCTCGGAATGAGGGGTCCACTGCTGTGCCGGACACTGGCGATCCCCCAGCCTGGCTGGCCGACTTGTCCGATATGTTGTCCAAGTATCTGTGGCCCTCCCGTGTGCCTAATCAAACGCGGAATCATTCGTGACATAACAACAGAAACAAAAAATCGAAGGCCATGTAGTCGATGAGCCCCCATTGGAGGGCTAAGAATTAGAATGAATTATGTCTCGAATAAACGACGATGCACTCAAAGATTTTCCACTGTTTCATAGATTCGTCTTCAAACACTATCAATGACAGGAGAAAAAGTGGCGATGTCGCCACCTAGAAACCAACGCCTTACGTTTATGCTCATATGAATTCAACTATACAAAAATGATCAAAAAAATGAACCAAAATTTTGCATTGCCAAAGTAGACTAATGAAGAGAGTATTCTACAAAAACCATCTCTGTATAATAGTATTGAGGAGGATGGAATGAATGAGTGGATACCTTGCAAAGGGTACTCCTCGAATGTCTCACTCTGGCCCTGTCTACACACAAGCACCACATACATGATGAGGGCGACGAGGACTGAGGCTGCAAAGGAACCACTCACAATCAACGCAATCTCCCAGCTCTCGAAGTCATTCTCGATCCTGTCGCGGATGTCCTCGAACTCCCTGCCGACGATGGTGCCTCGGATGCCTCTGATGAAGCCACCTCTGCAGGTCAGCCCAATGAAGGTCACTTTGCCCTCTATCGCCTCGATTGTCTCCTGACAATCAACAAACAGCTTCCTTCTAATTCAATGGAAAATGGAAAAGGAACGGATTCTATAAAACGTAAATATTGTTCAAACTCCCAAAATAGATTTTATTTAGTAGTTTCGACTCAAATATTTATTTGCCTTGCTCGAACTTTCAGGGTTTATCAAAATCAATTCGGTCATATGTCAAAGCGGTGCCGTTGGCAGAAATTGAGGTGGCCTGTGAATTAAGGAGGATGGGACTGTTCATTAGAGATAATAAGCTGTAGGTGTGTTTCATGGAGACAGCAATAAGCCTCTGCTTCTCACTTTGAGGTCTTCGTCGCAGTACCAGGGGTTGCCATCAACCATGACCATCATGTTGTTGAACTGTGCCCTCCAGAAGGCTCTCTCGTCTATCTCACTCAACAAGTTGTCCACCAGATTGACTGTCTTCAGATTAGGCATGCCTGCAAATGTCTCCGCCTCAATGTAGCTGATCCTGTTCCCGCTCAACACTATCTCCTCCAATTGCTAAACAAACACACACTCGCAGATAACAGTAGAATGCACTTTCACTCCAAATTCTAATAACAGAACCGGCATCAGTTAAAGAGTTTACTCAATCTTATTTCAAGTATACTCAAATTTTCATATTCAAACGTGGCTGGCATCTTTTGCGATCTCCGTTCCAAATTTTTTGCGATCTCCGTTCCAAATTTTGAACAATGTGATGGAATCTTTGTTCTCAGTGTGAGTATTCTTGCTGCGATTTTCGAAGAAAAATACGGAACAGTTGTGCTCGGGTGGTTTTTCTCCAGGCAAATTTCGAAAACGTATCTAGTTTTTGGTGACGACAAGATTTTTAAATCATGTGAAATTGATTGATGTCTTGAGCTCAAGTTTAAACAGACGCTTTAATTTTGATCGGTTTTTACAAAGTTACTAGTCGTTCATAACTGCCGGTCGTTCTGGAACATTAAACACGCGACACAGTTCGAACTATCAACGCGTAAACGGCGATTTAATCTGCTCAGATAGAGTGCTGATTTAAATTAACCGGACTCTGGTACGGCGTAGTTTAGAGATCATTATGTTATTACTCTTGTGCTAGCTATCTGTGCTAAACTCGCCTTTGTCTATCAAGGTCGTGACCGACCTGCCAATCCGTTCTAGTTTTAACACATAAGTTCTCATTCATTCTTCTGCAACTTATGAAAGATTTGAGTTGTATTTATTTCATTGTCATGACATAATCTAAATACTAAACTATCTATATTATTTACATTACTATAAACATAAACAAGGAGAATTGATTCTTGTTTTACGACTGTCTTTTATCATTCCACATGGCGCAGCCAGCAGTTTCGACCTCAGAGGATCGAACTGACCTGTTGGGCGTATCCGTATTTTGGCATAAACCAACTGCGGACCCACCCTGTAGCTGGGATTCGTGGATAGGTCAATTCAATTTGGCAATCACTCTGAGAGAGAGATGTGATCCACGAGAATTATTAAAACCGCCGGGTGTCGTACACGATGATCCTGCTCCAAAACCAGAAGTCGTGGGGGTGGATGAAGATGCTGCAGCAATCGCAAATCGTATTGCACGAAATGACGCGGCGGTCCGCAGAGTCACGGAAATGAATGAAGAGCGCCGGGCGAAAGGTCCCAGAGTTGCACCAGGAGTGTATTATTACGAGGTTGAACAACGTGTTAAATCTCGTTTATTTTTCTCGCTCGGCTCAGAAGGGAGGAAAAGATTCCTCCAAAGTTATCCACATGCGGATCTGAGCGCATTATCATTTCGGGATTTCCACGAATTTTGTGTTCTCTTGTTCAGAAAGGAGAAAAATTTCATCATCGAACGTATGCAAATATACAACGCAGTACATTCAGACCGAGAAAGTTTGGAAGCATTTTATTTGCGTTTGACGGGACAAGCCGCCCTACGTGGGTGGACAATTGATCAAGAAAAAGAAGTCGTAAGAGATATCTTCATTGCCAAAATGAGATATAAGGATATTCAGAGAGAATTGTGTATTCATCCAGGTGCTACTCCGGAGGATTCTCTGAAATCAGCGTTACTCCAAGAAAAAGGAGCACAAACGGCCACCGATTTGCAATGGCAACTTGGGAGTTCGTCGACGACGGGCAATTCCTCCCAGGCAGGTGCCATTTTAGGTCAGAATTCCCGGATAAAACAAGAACCTACCTTCTCTGCCCAGAGTAAGAAATTTTCTGACAGGATTAGTCGGGCACAGAATAGTAAACAAAAGGGGTTCAACGAGAAATCGAAGTCGTGTTATTTCTGTGGCAACAGGTTTTCAGCAAACCACAAGCAGAGTTGTCCAGCCCGAAATGTAACTTGCAGGAACTGTAACAAAAAGGGCCACTTTGCCAAGTGCTGCAATTCTAAGAATGTAGCGAACGTAGAAGCTGAATCAGATGAGACAGTAGAAGAAAATTGCAACTTCATCACGTCCGATAGTGAGTCGGAATTGGCTGTTTTATCTGTAGCAGCAGGGAAACCAAGTCTTCTAATTAAGTCAGTGAAAAAATTGGAGGTGGTCAATGCCGCCACGGGCAAGTTACGTTCCATACAGATAACTCTACGTTGTGGCAAGACGTTTTTCAAGGCAACAGTGGATACTGGGAGCCCAGCTTCTTTCGTGAATAAGAAGACAGCAGACTATATATTGAAAACTGTTCCTTCAGCCAAGATCTTCACGGTTCAAGAAAGTCCAATCGATACAGTCTATGTTGACTATAATAGGAAGAAAATTCAATTGATGAATACGTTAATTATGGATGTATCATCTTTGGGATGGCATATCAAGTCTGCAAAATTCCTTATTTCAGAAAATCGTACAAGCTGTTTACTTGGTTTAGATTTGCAACCCCATTTGGGAGTAAGAACAACGCAAGTTAGACCAGATCGTCCTTTGGTGGGAGAAGTCTCCCAATCAAACCTGAATTTAACGTCGGATTCCTGGAAAACTCACTTCCAACTGAAATTTCATCGTGTATTCCATAGAGTAGGCAAAGCCAAAAACCATAAAGTATTCTCTACATTCAAGTCCCCACTCGTTCCAATTCAAGAAAAGGGAAGGAGAGTACCGGTGCATATTCAAGATAAAGTTGGTCAAGAAATTCAAAAACTAATTCATGAAGGACACGTGGTTAAACTGAATAAATGTACCAGTGAGCATTTCATCTCTCCGATCGTTATTACGGCTAAGAAAGATGGTTCTGTGAAATTAGCTATGGATGCTAAACCTATGAATGATCAAATTCATAAGAACCATTACCAAATGCCGAATTTGTTGGAACTGTTGGACTCGGCCGCCCAGATAATAACATCGGACACTTCGGGAGATGTTTGGTTTACGTCCTTAGATTTAAAATACGCATTCAGTCAGATTCCGCTCAGTGAGGAAGTTAGCCGTCATTGCAATTTTAATATCGTCTGTGGAGAACAAACTGGTACGTATCGGTTCAAAACGGGATTTTATGGACTCACGGACATGCCAAAGGAATTCCAAAAAGCGATGGATAATACCCTCCAGGGTTTGTCAGGAGTATTTTGTTTCCTGGACGATATTCTGATTGTCTCGAAGGGTTCAGTCGAAGATCACAACATTCTTGTAGATAAGGTGATAAGTCGTCTGGATGAAGAAGGTTTTGCTCTGAAACTTTCGAAATGCGACTTTTCTTTGAATCAATTATCTTGGTTAGGATATCATATTGATTCAGAAGGATACAGACCGAAACGTTCTAAGATAGAGGCAGTTCTAGCTCTGGAACCTCCAAGGACGCTTAAGCAACTCCGTTCGTTCATGGGCATACTCAACCATCTACAACGATTTTTGCCGAATATTCAGGTCCATTCAGACCAATTACGCCCATCCTTGAAAGCAAGTAAAAAAAGTAAATTCGTGTGGGGGGAATGCCAGCAGACCGCGTTCAGTAACATTTTACAAATGATAGCGAATATCACAAAGATGTACCATTATGACCAAAGTCGGAACTCGCGGGTGAAATGCGACGCTAGTCATAGTGGTCTGGGTGCTGCATTAGAACAAGAGATCAAAGAGGATGTTTGGGTCCCAATTGCTTTTGCGTCACGCTTTCTAAATGATCAGGAGAAGAAATACAGCACTAATGAATTAGAACTTCTAGCAATTGTGTGGTCGTGTGAGCATTTTCGGACTTATTTGCTGGGAAATCATTTTGTAATTTTAACTGACCACAAAGCAATTATATCCGCGCTAAAGACTAACCGAGGTAATAAAACTCATCAGTCGCGCTTAACCAGATGGGCTGATAGGTTGTTACCTTTCGATTTTTATATCTTTCATATCTCCGGTGGTAAATTAGGAATAGTGGATTATTTATCCCGTTATCCAACATTTGAAGCACCGCGACCGAGTAATTTTGACGAACAATATGTGGTCAAATGTATTAACCGATTCTTTGATGCATGCGATTTCTTGGACAAGTGGGCCAAATATCATTCCCTATCTAAAGAAGTACCTGATATCACGAAAATCAGCAAAAATTCTGTTGTATCCGATAATATTAATCTAATAGAGTCATTGGATATCAGTCAGTCTCGGGTTACTTGTTCCGAGTTAGACAATTTAATTGTCGCATCTAACAAGTTTGGAACTCTATCGGTAGAGGGCGCCCTAATTCAAAACAATCCATCTACTTCGCACAGAGTAAAATCGATAGAGGGCGACAAAATTTTAGCCAGTAAACAAATTGAATTATCTCATCAATTCAATAAATCAGTCCTCTCTCCGCTAGAGGGCGTCCAAATTGTTGGTTCAAATTCTGGCCAATCAGCGTTGAGGAAATTCATGTCGACTTTTGTCACTTTCTCAGCATGGTTTACATTATATCTGCCAGTTCTATTTTCCTTGTGGTTTATTACTTTGGTCGTTAGTAATGTTGATCTGTTGTCGCCGTTAACACAATTTTTCGCCTCGGTTTTATTGTATTGGATTTGTTGGAACGCAACCGGTTTATTGGGTGCTTTTTTTTCAGACTGCGATGAACCCCAATACTAGTGCCAACAACACGAATGACAGCTTCGAGCAGTTGTTAAACCAATATCTGCCAGTACATCAACATTGGTTTTCTTCGGATAGAGCTAGGCCGCGGTATCGCTCGGGGGCTGTACGACCCAGAAGGTCGTCAACTGTTCAACGAGGAGTAGAATTAAAGAGCCAATATGCCCGTATTTTAGCAAATTTCAGAACCAAAAGGGCCAGGAAAACTACGATAGCAAAACAGCAAAATCAATCAGTTCATAGTTTAGAAATCCTAAAGGCACCAGTGGTCGCAAAGGACCAGAAATCGATAACCGGGTTGGTGGGCATTCTGGATTCCGATGTATTATCGGAACTCATGGACGAAGATGCCAGTCTATACCTCATGAAACGGGCAATAGTTAATCGGGACTACGAAGGATTTTGCCGTATTGATCCCTATATCAAATCCTTTTGGCATTGTGCAGCGGTGGTTGATGGCTGTGTTGTTGTGGATAATAGGATCGCGATACCCATGTTTTTACGAAAACCCTTACTGTCTCGACTCCATCGGTCGCATGCGGGTCAGTTAGCCATGGTTGACGCGGCGCAATACATCTGGTGGCCCCGAATGCATCGTGATATCGTCCAACTTTGCAAAAACTGTCCCCAGTGTACAAAGTTTGGTAAGAATTTGAAAGCGAATGCTTCATTTAACTCTTCCAAGCCTTTACCCCTTTTATCTGGTCCTAATGAAGAGCTGCAGCTCGATTATGCAGGCCCCCTACTTGATTCGTTTGGTAACAGTATTTATATCTTGGTCGCGATCGACCGTTATTCAAAATATCCGTCGGCTATGATCACGCGTTCCACAGCAGGACGGAAGATTATTGAATTTCTTAGATCGTATATACAACAACATAGTATACCCAAATCTATCAAAACAGACCAGTACTCTGGTTTTAAGAACAAATTAGTGCAACAATTTTGTCTAGATAAAAATATTGCTCAACATTTTTGTCCTGTGGGGGACCATCGTGGTTTCGGTTTAGTAGAAAGGTCAATCCAAACAATTAAACGTCGGTTGGGCGCCTCACGACTGAGTTCGGATTTTTCAAATGTCCAAGATACTCTTCGGAATATTATTGAAGACATCCGAATTACAAAAAATTCTGTTACTGGGGTTTCACCTTTTGAACTTCATTTTGGCCGTCCCCCGAATACGGAGCTATCCATTGCGGCTGAGCGTTTATCTTCGGGAGTTCATTTAGATAACCAAAAGTTGGAACGGGACTTATTAACACCTGAACAGCGTCGGGAGCAGTGTGACAGCCGACCTAGAATCAAAGTGGTAAGGAAAGGGTAGTCAAGCCCAACGGTGTCTCCACATTTTGGTGGAACTACTGATTCAGTTGCAGATACACCCCACTACCGTGCACTGGAGAGCTTGGCACACTCAGCCAATCAGTGGCTAACTTTGAAAAGGTCATTATCGCATCAGGAGGGAGTCAAAGCACTGAAGACCTTGACGGAAAGAAACCAAGTCCTCGCAGCCACTCTTCGATCAAATTTGTCGGCCGGTACCCTCAGATTCAGGAACCAAATGCAAATGGATCAGATTCGCCCGTCGGTGACAAAACGTAATTTGGATTACTTAGTATTGAATGAGCCAAACAAAGTCGAAATATTTAGAAAATTTCTCAATAGGAAGTCCGGCAAAGAACTTTTCAAACCTTTTAAGGGCACAATCGTGCGGGTTACTGGGTCTACATATATTACCGATAAAGGAAAGGTGATTAGAAGAAATCATTTGGCAGTACGCCTTAAGTCAATAAATCTAAGTTTTTCAGGAAAACAACAAACTCCGGTCAAGAAGGGTCAGAAACGCCCGATTGT
The DNA here is from genome assembly GCF_963678635.1 of Symsagittifera roscoffensis. Lineage (NCBI taxonomy): Eukaryota > Metazoa > Xenacoelomorpha > Acoela > Convolutidae > Symsagittifera > Symsagittifera roscoffensis. The sequence continues at coordinate 1,753,713 of NC_087066.1, forward strand.
GTCATCGTCACCATCATCATCTGAAGATAACAGGCCACTCAAACAGTCAAGTTCCCGCCAGTGTATCACAGCGAAAACAGTACACGTGCCCAATCATTCAAAATTTCCATCTTTGACGAGCTCACATACCCCTCCGCGTGGCCAAATGGTGCTACCAGGGTCGACTAGGCCAAGAGAAGTGGCAATCTCTGAGGCTCCAGGTGTGCGGAATATTCCTTTCCCACAACACTCTACCCCAGTGGTAGACTTAACCGCTTCCTCTTCTACGTCTGGCAATCAAGGTACGGAAGTTCCTATCAGCATCATACCAAAATCGCCAACTCCAGCAAAGATTCCAGTTCCAGTATGTACAGATCTTATCCCTATCTCCTCTGACGATGAATCGTCAATTCAGAAATCCCAAGAAGGAATTCAACCAACTCCGGCAGCATCGGGTCTTCTCTCCCAAGATGGTCCCGTCATCCTGACCGAACCGGATGAAAATGTATCCTCCTCATCAAATTCGTCGCGGGCCTCCTCACGACGGAAAAAGCAGACTACGTTTTATGGTAGTCCCATCCGACATTCCGTGAATGTCATTGACTCTCAGTCAGTATCCACACCTCCGTCAACACCTGCTTCGCCGGACAAGAAGGTCGGTTTTGTAGAGGCTACTTCAGATCGTTCCTATCAAGCAGGGCAGTCTCGGGCAGTTCCTCCCGATAACTCAGGGATTTTGTATAGGAGATTCACTCGTTTTCCCACAAAAAAGCGCCACTCCGACCACCCTATGCGTCGGGCCGACAAATAAATTGATGATGCTTCAGCCCAGATAAACTTTAAAACTTTCTCTAGCATATCTACAATGTCACATCAGTCAAAACTTTTAAAACTTCCAGGGTTACCTGTTACATTAACCATTGTTCTCGTATGTAAGAATTATATTTAATTTTCTTTGTTATAGTAAAGAAATTCGAACGTTGTTCGAATTTTACCGAGAGGGGGAAATGTGGTACGGCGTAGTTTAGAGATCATTATGTTATTACTCTTGTGCTAGCTATCTGTGCTAAACTCGCCTTTGTCTATCAAGGTCGTGACCGACCTGCCAATCCGTTCTAGTTTTAACACATAAGTTCTCATTCATTCTTCTGCAAATTATGAAAGATTTGAGTTGTATTTATTTCATTGTCATGACATAATCTAAATACTAAACTATCTATATTATTTACATTACTATAAACATAAACAAGGAGAATTGATTCTTGTTTTACAACTGTCTTTTATCATTCCACACGGACACAACGCACAAAGTATGAACATTCAAACGCTGTTTTTTTTTTTCAAATCGAGTCAATATTGGACAAAAAAATGAAGAGAACAAAATTGGTTTGACTTTCATCAGGAATAACCAGCTTTTTATTTCATAGCATAAAAGTTACGCTGAAACTACCAAGTTGAGGAGTAAATAATTGGTATCAAAAAATTTTCAAGCACAGCCCAACAAAATTCTAGAAGGGTAAGTTTTCCAAAAATCTGTAAAAGAAAAAATATTTAGAGTTAAAAGCCAAAAAGGTCATTTTTATTAGATAAAAATCAAAATGTTCGCCTAAAAGCAAATTTCAAACAGTTTGCGCAAGTTTTTAGAAAATTAATCCTCGTTGGGCGGTGTAGAAGGCTTCTTTCAATATAACTTTTTATCAATTAACTCAATAGTTTTAGCGTAACTTTTGATTACTTAAAAAAAATAAAATTATCCTTCTTTGAGATAAAGTTTTGGCTGCAAACTTTTAAAAAACAATTCATCGTTTTAGTTTTGGTGAAACTTCAAGCAGTTTTTGATCTCCTCATTTTTTGTCTAATCCTAGGCCAACTTGAGAAAAACGCGTTTAAATTTTCAATTTTAGTTCATTTTTCCGGATAATTCAAGTCAGCACTGTATCGTTCCAAATAAAACTGAGGCTGGCTAATTGTTCAATTTAATAATTTGCCACATGCTAATTATGTCGCTCTGTTTTTTAAATTATGTGTGGGAAAATCATTTTCCAAAAAAAATCAAATGTATATTTTCAAAGTTTTGTAAAATTGATCACTGCTCTATAGACGTCAAGGGACAGTCGGGACAGCAGTCTCGTTTTTTTTAAATATCAGTTTTATATTTTCAGCAAAATATGAAAAATGCAATTTTTGATATCTTTCGATATAGACGCGCTAAACTGAAATTCAAGGTGGCGTAAAAGGCAATTGAACCGAGTTTTTTATTAACGAAAAATAAGTATCAAAACAATTGGGTTAGGTGGTAAAAAACAGTCGGAACAGTCAAGGGTTTGACCTAATTTTAACAGTTTTATTTCAATTCACTGTCTAATTATTCAAGTTTTTAATGTTGCGTGTTTGGATTGATTTTTCGATGGTGTGAGCTGAGGGAAAACTGATAATTATTAAGCCTCTTTACTTTACAAAACAGAGCTGCAGATGGAATACAATTTTAATTTCGAGCTCAAATCATCAATATAACTTAGATGGTATGAAAAATTCTCTCAAGAACGGTTTGTTAAAAACTCGAACCTTGACATTAGAAAAATTACCGCAACAAGCATAATTATTCCCTTAATTTTTTAAAAGCAAAACAGTTGACAGTAAACTTATTTGTTTGCCAAAATATTGTACTTGCCAGGGGTGGAATTAGGAGGGCGGGGTGGGGGCATCTACTCACTGACCAACCCAAGTATCTGTCCTTTGTACTATTTTAAGTTATGCATTTTTGACCTAATGAACTTTTGGTACCAATTTCTACTAGACTTGAGCGAGAACGCGCACCAAAAAAAAACTTTTCAAGACAAAACATTGTTCGAAAACGTCTTTTTTGACTCTGACTCGTGTTTGAGTCTGGAGTTCTAAGCTTTTTGACACAACACAGTCTTTATAGCTTTTGGCGGTTGCAAAGACAAATTCTTTGGAAACCTGAAAAAAAGTCTTGCGAAGAATTGTGAAGATCGGGCAGCCCTACAGAAGAAGAAAAAAAATAGATTCGCCCCTGACTCAACTGGCTGTAAACGCAAACACTGTCATCTATCTCTTAGCATGATAAGTAATTACATGTCTCATTTTCTGTAACCCCCTCGCGCACCTGTAGTCCTCGGAAAGACATTCTGGTGAGTCTAGTGAGGTTGTTGTTGGCGAAGTTGATGCGCCTGGCGTCACAGCGAATACTCTGGTAGGGGATCTCATTGTACATGGCCCCCTCACAGTCTATCTTGTCCTCCTGGTCCATCAAGTCCCCCACCCTCCGCTCAGTACACCTGTCGGGTGAAGAGGCAAACGTCACGTCCCCCCACACCCCTCTAGAAGTGCTGCTCATTATCATCACTATCAGCGTCACCAGCCGCCGCACAAGGGAACAGAGTCGGAGCGATGATGTAGTGGATCTAAAAGAATATTTATTTCATATCGTCCAATACTCGTATTTCCATGAAATAAATTTAATTTTGAATACAAACTAAACTTGATTCTGTCATTGTTTACATTGTTTATTGTTTATATATTCTTATATTATTGTTTATATATTCTGTCATTGATTATATATACTTGAAAGATACTTTTTAACAAACTTTTGTAAATGACAAATAGCGTTTGGATAACAATCACTTACCTCATTTCTGAATGTATGTTCTTACGTGCTACTTTTGGTACTAAACCATGCAATAATGTCCTGTCCCTGAAATTGAAGCTCAGTTTAACGGCGTTTTCTCCATAAATTTCTTTTAACTGCCTGAAAAATGCAAAAATCGTTTTGCTGTGGTATTTTTTCACTGTATGTAGGATAAAAAATACGCAATGTGAAAAAACGTGCCTGTGAAAATAGAGGAAAAACGCCAGCATGAATCACCACACTCGGCTTCTTATTCATGTACAATGTTGCAGTTTGAAAAAATTCAGAGCAGGAAATAAACAAACTCACAGGAATATGTGCTTGTTTGAAATCCTTGCAAGAAGACAAAAAATATATTTTTGGTGGTTAGATATTAAACATCAAACTAATTGACTCTTTTCCTT
>NC_087066.1:1767744-1888403 GCF_963678635.1 Symsagittifera roscoffensis
GAATGTGGACGATCATGAACTAGAAAACTCTGCGGACGAAGGAACATCACAACACGCAAGTTCCATTGGATGGGTCACGAAGAATCCAGTGGTGCACTCGTGGGACTCCAGCAGTTCTGACGGGGACTATATGGTTATGGCTATAAAACGGAGAGGAGTGACAGAATTGAAAGTTGCTGGGGCACAATTGCCGATCAAAGTCAATGGAAAACCTACTCGCGTGTGGATCGATAGCGGATCCCCAATCTCAATCTTTACGATCGGGGAATTACGGAAAACATTGGGAACATCAGGAGTAAAACTGGACAATCTGACGGAGGAGGATAATGCTTTTCGGGATTATGGAAACAATCCCCTACAGATGATTGGAACAATGGCAGTAACAATCCAATCCAACGGTTGGAAGATCCAGGCAAGGATAAAAGTGATCGGGGGGAACCGACCATCAATAATTGGAAGGGATCTGATGCCCCAACTAGGACTCCAGTTGGTGCAGCAAACACCGGGGGACCAAATCATGTCCATTGGAGAGGGCAGTCAAGACGCACTGGAACTAGAGGAACCAGAGGGGGAGTTGGATTCGTGGCAAACGTACTTCAGTAAGCAGTTTTCAAATCTTTTTAGCAGGGTAGGGAAAATAAGAAACTACAAAGTAGCAGCTGAATTTTTGAAAACCTCACCCCAGTACAGCAGAAAGGGCGTCGAGTCCCGATTTCGTTGCAAGAAAAAGTGGATGCGGAAATTGACAAATTATTGAAACAGGGTCATATCGAAAAATTATCTGAATGCTCGGACAAATATTTTGTGTCCCCAATAGTAATAACCGTAAAGAAAGATGGATCGGTAAAACTGGCACTAGAGTCGAGGGAACTAAATAAACAAGTGCATAAGAATAAATACCAGATGCCGAATATCGAGGAACTAATGGACACGGTTGGGCAAACGATTAGCGAAAAAAAACAGGGAGACGTATATTTCACAACAATGGATTTAACATACGCCTATGGCCAATTGCCATTAAATGCGGAGACGAGCGTCCAGTGCAATTTTTCGCTAATTGGAGGTCGTTCGACGGGTACATACCGGTTCAAAACCGGATTCTATGGCCTCACTACAATGCCCGCGGAATTCCAACGCGCAATGGATTGTATACTCGCCGAGTACCCGCAAGCGCATGCGTTTATCGATGATATTTTGGTCGTAACCAAGGGAACAGCAATTGACCACATAGCAACGGTGGAGAAAATTTTAAAGAAACTGGATCGGGAAAATATGTCTTTAAAATTGACAAAATGCAAATTCGCCCAACGAGAATGCGAATGGCTAGGACATAAAATAACTCCGACTGGAATTACTCCATTGGTTAGAAAAACAGAACCAATAGAGGCACTAACGCCGCCACGGACTTTGTCGCAATTAAAATCGTTTATGGGGTCGATACATAGTTTGCATAAGTATCTGCCGGCGCTGGCCGAATCATCGGCACCGCTGCGGCCCCTATTAAGCAAAAATAACGAATACATTTGGACACCTGAATGTCAGAACGCGTTCGAAAATCTAAAAAAACAAGTTTCAAACATTGTTGAATTACGGCACTTTGATATCCACAAGGACATTCGCATAGTGTGCGATGCAAGCCATAATGGGCTCGGCGCGGTGTTGGAACAGTTGGGAACAGAAGGATGGCGCCCAATTTCGTTCGCGTCGCGATATCTTAACGAGGCGGAAAAGAAATACTCGACAAACGAATTGGAAATGTTGGCAGTTGTGTGGGGGGCTGAATACTTTCGAAATTACATACTGGGCCGAAGTTTTTTGATCGTTACCGATCATAAAGCCCTGATATCCCTTTTGAACGGTAATAACAAGAAAAATAAAACGATGTTTAGTCGTTTAACCCGCTGGTTAGATCGACTAATTCCCTTTGATTTTCAAATTGAGCATAAACCGGGGGCTAAAATTGGTTTGGCGGACTATTTATCACGGCATCCAAGTAAAGAAGCAACGCCAATTAGTACGTATGATAATATGTTCACGGTGGCAAAGATCAACCTAATTCGCACCGCGCTTGGCTTTAATACATCCAGGGGACCTAATACATCCAAGGGACAAAGTTGTACAGCGAATAGAAAGCCTTCTATAAATAGACTGGAAGTTTCGTCATATAACGATTCGGTAGAGGGCGGAAAAACATGTAAGCGGAAATCAACCAATCAGATGCAACCACGTGGTTTAAACCGACGGCCAAGCGACATGCGCGCTGGATTAGTTGGGGCTATTATTCATTCAGAACACAGTTGTTCAAAATTATCCAATTCCAATCTTCAAAATCAGAATATTCTTACATCCAGCCCTCAGAATTTTAAACCGAATAACAACATGGACCAAAACATGCGCAAATGGCAGAAATTTCTCAAACAGCATCCAAGCCTAAATAGTAGTAGCGACGAAATCGAAGAATTGCCCCCAAATGTATCACTAGAAGCCATTACCAAAGAGACAAGATCGATACGCACAAATACAACTCTCTCGTTACCCTCGGAATTCAAAGGAGAAACAGTACCACCAGTGGACCCAAACCTTGTATGTATGTCAATTATCCCGCGAAACTGTAAGATTGTTAATAAAACTACTGCATTACCTGACCTGTTTAACTTAAAATTCATAGAATCAAATTATGTATCGGACCCCCAACTGAGCGCTATTCGCGATCTCATTGTTAATCAAGACCCGGAAATACATGAAAAAGTTACTCGAATGAGCCGCTATCACGCTCAATTCGTCAATGATTTCTCAGTGAAGGAAAATGTAGTTTGGATGGACGATAAATTAGCAATCCCAATTAACCTCCAGTCAGCAATCAATAACAGAATACACGCGTACCATCACGGGAAGTCAAATATGTTCGATGCCGCAAAGGACATCTGGTATCCCTATATCTACCGATCAATAGCCTCCATTGCCGAGGGGTGCCCTGAATGTACTGCAGCCGGTAAGAACTTAAAGACGCTAATAAGTAAAAATCAACTGGGATCTGTACCAGAACCAAAAGAACCGAATGAATCTGTCCAATTAGATTTTTGGGGCCCCATTAATTACTTAAATGAATCCTCTAAATATGTGCTCGTAGCGGTCGACCGGTTCTCTCGTTGGCCATCGGCAATGATCTGTGGAAATAATCGTTCGGACAAAATATTGAAATTCTTGAAGAGTTATATATCAAACCACGGGGTGCCACGAAAAATCCATATCGATCAGGGAACTAATTTCATGTCAAATGCGGTCAAAGCTTTTTGTAATGGGGAAGGCATTGAAATCATTAAATCACCGGTAAACGACCATCGGGCAACCGGGTGTGTCGAGCGTACTATTGGAAGTCTTAAGAATTCAATCCTTACCTTCGCTCACGAAAAAAATCCTGAACCCTTGGAGAAAATGGTCGAACGGGCCCTTGGTGCTCTCAGATTCTCAAAAAACTCAACACTTAGAATTTCGCCTTTTGAAGCTCATCATGGTAGAGAAGCAAACACCGTTTTACGGAATCTTACTAAAAAACCATCGCTGCAGAATCTGGATTGGTCACGGGTACTAAAAACGAAAAATGCTTGTTTAGATAACGACGATCCTAGTGTACAAGATATGCCCCATCCAGCCGACACAAACTGGGGTGTACGATCAGATCTCGACTATGACATTAAAAACAGAACTCATGCACGACGCCTTACTGTGGATCAAGCTGGGAATCAGGACGACGAACCGTCAATACGCAAAAGCTCAAATCCCGCAGGACAACCGGGACCATCCGGATCATTGTTTCAGCGCACTGGAAACAAAAACTTAAAAAGGTATAGACCAGTTCATTCTAAAATTAGATCTGAGAGTGCACATACACTGACGTTAGATAATGGAGTTGTGCTTAGGAAATCGGGAGTGGCCACGAAACCCATATCGAAGAAAAAATCAAGAACCGCAGCCAAATCCGTACTACCGGTACCAGTGATCGAAGCGAACAAAAGGGCTACTCATACAACACTACCACCGCCAACCCCGCGCGACGTGAAGGAACGATGGACCAAGCGGACTGCGGAAAAGAATCGGAAGAGGACCGGGCGCCGATTCGAAGAAAATTACTCCGAATCGGAGGACAGTGAGGATCTACCGATTATCTCGGTAAAACGTACTCCACAACAAGTAACGACCACTCCGGAAGCACAAGTAGAACGCTCAGCAACAGCAATACCAGAGGCTGAAGCTGAAACCGACCAGGACACCATTCCGGCACTAGGCGGCGAGTTGGATGCTCCAAATCCAGGGGTGCACGCAACGGAGAATCCAGGGGTGCAAAACCCAGCAAACCCGAAAACCACCGGCAAGAAAAAGGGAGCCTCATCCAGGAAAGCTCGGCTGGTCTCTTACAGTAGCCAGGGGGATAGCCAAGACGAGACGTCATCCACAACGTCTAGAAGAAGTGGGCGGAAAAGAACGGCGGTCACCAAAATGGGGGGCGTAATGATCGACTTTATCAATCAGAACAAGGAAGGGAAAAATTGATCGTCGAATCCTTTAAACTTCAAACTTTGTTAAACTGTTCAAACCCAGGTAGAGGGTGAGTCACTACTGGCTTAAAACTCAATCGTTATCACTATCAGTGATCCTTTAGTTATTAACAAAAAGTCGTTATTATAAAGTCTGAGTTGTATACTGTAACATGGAGCTAGTAATTCTTTTCAACTATCTGCAATCAATCAACCATCTATTTTTCTAACCATCTATTTCAGTCATTAAAGTAAACCTGCGAAATTATTCTACTTAACTAAAGTTTTCATTATCGAAGGAGAAGTGTCGTATTGAGTAATTTAGTTCATTTCCAAAGCTGTCAATCAAATGTTCACTATTGGTGCTAGACTAATTGATTAGCAGGTGTTTGTCCTTGGATCTGTCTGTCACCCTTGGATATTGTTTCTAACCACTCTTGATGCTAACTTTGCAAGATTAAGTTACTGTATAAATATCTCGGAATTAACAATTGCTCGACGACAGTTTTACCATCTCGACATCAGTTTGCATCAAAAACTGTTGTCCAGTTTGCTTGTTTTACTATGGCTGTCGAACATATTTAAGTTGTGCTTTTTTCCATATCCTTTTATCACACCACGTGAAAAAACGACATCAGTTTGAAAAAAAGTATTTGTGTTATTAGAACAATAATCGGAAGATTCGGTACTATTTGCACAATAAGCGGCTATAATTGCTGCCTTTTTCTTTTTTTCTCCTATGACCATGTTCTGCTTGAATCAAATTTTTCTCAATTAAGAGAATAATCTTGTTTTGTTCAACGGATTTGGAAGAACTGAGTAACAAATGATCCCATAGACTTATGACAAATTTATCCTAGAACAAAATTGCTTTTGATTTGTCAATAATGAAGCAGCAATAAGATAACAAGGTTAGAACATTGAATATAGATAACACAATTAAATCTTTTTATAAGCCCACGATTAATGAGCTATATTGTAGTTCGAGAGACAACTCAAGAAATCTAAAAAAGTGTATTCGGTAGCTCCACAATTTGACAACAAGTTTTCTTCATTTTGAGGAGTGTTCAAATATTTGGGTACTATTGTTTAGATGACAATTTATTAAGTATCGAATGTTTATACACAGAGCCGAAGCTGTGCTCCGCATCATTTTCGCTACAACAATTATAGGATGAGCGCACCATGACGCTAAAAAATTAGCAAACAAACTTCTAACAATGTTGCTATTAAAAAAAGAAGTGGAAAACGACAAAAAGTTTTTAAAATGATTTTTTCCGTGTTTTGATTTATATAAGTTTTTGAAAAATTCCTATGGGTTAGGGCATTCAAAAAATTGGCCCCAGAGTCTTAAAAGTACTATCGGACATTTTATGTGAAAAAGTTGTAAGTAAGCCGACAGAGCTTAAATTGACAACTATAAGTCGAAAAATCGTCAGTAGTAAGTTAATATCAAAACTCTATCATTATAAACTAATGGTTTTGGTTCATTAAATCGAGCATGTCAGCAGCACAACTGTATCATAGGTGATTCAACTGATTTTGTTAAACTAATTGTTAACCCGAAAAAATTCTATATACCGCGCTTGTTACTCGCAGGTGCAAAAAATTATCAAAACATATTCAATTGAAATTCAAAAAGTTAGGTATTGAATTGTAGGATAAATTGAGACGTCTTAAAATTTGTTTATGAAGTTTGACATTGAAAGAAAAGTTATGCAACTTGTAGAACAATTTTCATGAACATTGAGAAAAGTTTCCTGTTGTGGCTTTTCGAAATGAATATCTGGAGTAATTCCACTAATTTCTTGCAAACGTTGAGAGACGAAAATGAAACAAGACTGCTCGTATCAGGGCGAAGCCCTGAATGTTCCGACTGCCTTTTAAGGTTTATGGAGCACTAATAACATTAAAAAACTCAATGAAATAAAACGAAATGAAAAAAAAAATTCTAAAATTTTAAAATTTTTATGAAAATCATCCCCCCACACGCCATATAAAGTACAAAAGGATAGATTTCGCTCCTTGTAAAAAATCAATTATGGCAAATAAGCTTCGTTCAACCAATTTGGAACGATATCTAAGACCGATTAAATCTCCGCTGACGCGTTAATAGCGCGAAATATATCGCGCGTTAATTGTCCCAAATTGGCCAAAATGGCAACCTTTAAACCCCCATAACTTTACAAAAAATGATCACAGGTGAAATATTTTTTTCAAATTTAAGCTCAGGACAACAATGGCTTTCGAATGATATAAAAAAATTCCGTCAAAAATGGCTAGTTAAAAAGTCGAAATTTGTCTGAAGAAAAACAAAAACCCTCCCCGAGCACAAATATTCCGTTACTTTCGTATCAAAAGTCGGAACAAAAATAGCGAGAATGAAAAATACAAAATAGCTAAAGTAAGTGATTTTTCTTTTAAGCACCTCCAATTTTCAATTTTCTCATAATTTGAATTTCTCAAACGTTTGAAAGCACCTTTTTATAAATTGGAACCGTTTTGTTTAAATATAGCACGGATTCCATGCAATATTTCTTAAAGCTGATTCACAAGCAGGGTTTTTATTTGCAGCTAAGCGAAGTGTACTATGAAATTTCTAGTTGTTCCAGTTTTCGGAGAAAGTGGCAGAATGTTTGTGCTCGAATTTGGTTTTTATGTAGGTAAAGTTTGATTGCTAATGAAACAATTTCACAGATATTTAATTTATTTTAAAAATCTGCAAAGTATGAACTCCGTGAACTTAAAATTAAAAAGAAATTTTTTCTTTTATCAATTTTTGCGAATATTGCAGTTTAAAAATTATCAATTTGACCGACTTGAATTTCCTTCTACGCGTAGTGTACGAGGAAAAAAGCCTGCTCACTTGGTCCAAGTTAATTGATACACGCTAGTCAGTCCACAAAACTGATGACTAGATGAGAAATTTTTTTTTGAAATAATTCATTTTTGAACCGAACACTTCACCCGATTTCTTAAAGAGCTCCGTACTGGTTTGAGAAAGCTTGTTGTGCTTAGGATGAATCCCGTGCTTTTAAATATGCTGAAATTGATGTAGCAGCATTTTTCTAAAATTGTTTTGAAAATCAAAGAGAGCTTTAGGTGATTATGAAAGTTTCTAGAAAACTGCTAATCTAAAAACAAGTAGCTATTTGAAGAGCGAAACACAGACCAATCAATTCATTTTTTGGGTGAGCCTACTTTATAGAAATTAAATAAAACCAATGTACATTTTGTTTGAAAATGTGGTTACAGAGTTTTCCGAGTTAATGCTGAGCAAATGGCCATTCTTTGTGTTGCACTCAAGTTGATTTACTTTGATTATTCAGAGGTCCACGGATTCCCGAGGGTTCCCTGAAGTAATGTTTGGAGAAAATAGGGGAATTTTGAATGATGAATCCTTGTGTTGAGTGGCGCATACGATCTGAAACAGGTGGAGAAGAATCCTTGTTACCTGTTGTTTCAGCCCCACAGACCATCCACTAGGCGTACGTTTCAATTAAAAAACTTCTCTTTAACTCTATCCCCCTTTTGCAGAAGGGGATATTCGTTATTAGGCATAAAACCCTCATGTACTTGACCGTTGATTTATCTTTATAGGGGGGATATTCATTACTAGGTACCCGAGGAGGGGATATAGTTAAAGGGATCCAAAAACGTTCAAAATAGCCAATTGGCCACGTTTTCACCATGGTTTATTTCAAAGGGACTCTTCAAGATATTATTGAATAAGTTTATCATCAGAGCAAATATCATCAAAAAACAATCACAATTCATAGATAAGTTGCTTAACCTGTTCGATAAAATGATTCATTGAAAACCGTTTTCAATCGTGAAATTGATTTTGGGAAATTTATGTCCAAAATGGAAATCCTTTTTTATCAATATAAAAAGACGAAGCGAGCGGATGGAAAAGTATTCATAAACAGGTTATTACAATTGATTTGTTAACTACCGCAGCCAATCAGATGTGCTCCTATAGATATAATAGATTGTAAAAATATCCCTTGCAATAAAAATATCAATTACATCACATGTAATTGGTCTTGTCACACCTTATAGAAACAACTGTTTTTTTTTCACTTTAGTAGTATTCAAATCTTAACTTTTCCGAATAGTCATCTCACATTATTCTAATTAAACTTTTTTCCCGATTTTTTCTAAAAATAACCTGAGAACAAACAAAAAATTCCCCGAGTTTTCTTTCCAAATAACCTAAAATTGACCATAACAATCGGTTGAAACATGTCGACAGCTTGGGATGACTCTGACGTGTCTCTCTCTGACTGTGAGTTGGCGGAGGGGGAGGTCACACCTGTGGAGTTGGACACTGCTGGCCTGGAGGGGGGCAGGGGAGATGGAGCAGTCGGAGAGGGGAGAGAGGATGACTTCTACTCTGACGAGGAGGCAGTGGCACAGGGGGTCCCCAAGCCCATGCAGGAAGGGGATGAGAGTGTGAATAAGAGTAGAGAGGCGAAGCAATTGAGGGGGAGGGGCAGTGGTGGATTCCTCATCAGTGACCTCTTGTCCAAAGATGCAACCAGCAACAACAGCGACAACACTATGCGCCACCAATCTAACCCAGGTAAAAATGAAGAACACATTTATCCCATCTAGCCATTCGGTGCGGCTGATGATTTTTCCAAGCTTACTTCATTTTGCTACCCAAAAAGATATTTTGATGGCAGTTCATCGCTTTTTGCATTTTAGATTTGAAAAAATCATCTTGATAAATTTTTTGAAGTACTTTTGTTTGTACTGACAAATGATAAAAAATGATCGCGTCCTATTTTGCGGCAGAAAAATCACTATAAAAATCTTAAGAGCCGGGCTAGAAGAGAATTTCATTGAACCCAATTGACTTGGTTGTTTGCAGCATTGGACCTGTACAACTTCCACTCTCACTGTGAACTGGGGGGTGTATTGGGACATAGTTTGGCCCTATATACTTCTGTCCACAAAAACAACAACAACACTAACAACAAAAACAACAACAACATCAGCAGCAGCAGCAGCAGCCACTGTGGTGTCCCGCTGGCGTCTTCCTCTGTCTCTGGCTCCATCTCTGTGCCCCCCTCTTCTTCCATCCCCTCCCCCTTGGCACTGCAGAACTTCCTGAACAAGAAGAACAGACGCAGGAGGACAGCATTCACGCAGGTAACAATTACAGCACGCACCTCATCATCACTAGCACTTATCAATCTGTTACATAAGTTCACTACACTTCAAATTTGAGTTTTTTTGAGAACAAATTTTGCACAGGAAACTTGACAATAAATTTTGCACAGGGAAGGCTCTAAGGTTTCAGGGCGGATAAATTGTTTGAAATATCAAAAAACATTCATTGGCTTTTTATCGACCTGTTTGCTTTTGCAGGCACTTCTAGAAAACTAAAAATGCGCTTTTGAAGTCGGTCAAAAATTTTATAGTTGCACAAGCGAAAAAAGCTGTCAAAAAGAACCAAAAGGGATTTTTTATTTTGGGAGTTCACAAATTCTGAAGGAGACGTTGTCCTGTTAAAATGAGCTTCCGGTCGAATAGGGCCAGAAGTTGTTTCAGACTTCGTGCTTGTACTTCTTCTGCAGTGTTTTTCTTCTAATCTATATCTCCATGACTATCACCCATTTGACCCCCGAGAACAACTCGCACATGAAAAGTGAGAAAGATAGCACGTATAAATGTTTCCGTTTGTGAGTGAGTGTTTGCAGTGCGTAATGTGTGTTGTGTGGTTGCGCAGGGCCAGCTGAACTTTCTGGAGCGTAAGTTCCGCTGCCAGAAGTACTTGAGTGTGGCTGACAGGAGTGACGTGGCAGAGCTGCTCTGTCTGAGTGAGACACAAGTGAAGACCTGGTACCAGAACAGGAGGTCAGTAGCCCCCCCTCCCTCCTCCCCCGATTGAAGTGCTCGACTCAAGTCGAGAAGCTGTAGTTTTCTGGCTGCAAACCCGCGGTCGAGGAGCAATTTTAAATCAATCAAAAAAAGGTCGATCAAAAAATTCCCAATTTTGATCGAAGAAAACCGAAACAAAATTCAAGCACAGTCGAAACATAATTATACACAGCCTAAATTTTTAAACTTTTAAATGTTTTTTGAAAAGTTTATTCAGTTTAATCTGGAAATTGAGCAAAAGTTTTGCTCTGAAAAGATCTCACTCGAAAAATTGCAACCACCAAAACTCAATTGTGGAGATTTCTTTAACAAAAAACTAGACGTTTCAGTGGGAGCCCTTCAATTTTTTGAGCTCATAGGGCCCCATGTCCCCAGAAAAGTAATTTCTACTGAAATTTTCTCAAATATCAATTTTTGGATCAAAACTTTCAGTCCAAGTTGGTAACGAAAACAAGATCAAAAATGAAAGACTGAAGACGAAGAAAAAAAATTCGATGCGGGAATGCCGCAAATTACTGATCATTATGTTAGGTTTTCAGTTCAAGCATCATCATGAAAAATCAATTGTGTAAAGCATACACTAAGTTTTTAAATCATTTTACTGATGTTAGTTGATAAGCGAGATAGCCGAGAAAATTATCATATAAGTCGAGCACAGTCGAAACATAGGCCGAACATAGTCAAAACATAAGGCGAGCACAGTCGAAACCCGCATCGAGTACAAATGGATTTTAGTTAATATAATGGGCTTTCGAGACAACAATTACCCATAAAAAACCATCGCAGCCCAGGTCGAGGTCGGGGACTTATGTTGCGACCATTGCGACCCAAATCGGGTACGTTGCGATCATTGCGACTCAAAATGGGTATTTTGCAACAATTGCGACCCAAATCGGGTATGCTCTGACCATTGCGACTCAAATTGGGTATGTTGCGACCATTACGACCCACATCGGGTATGTTGCGACCATTGCGACTCAAATTGGGTATGTTGCGACTTTTGCGCGACCGAAGAAATTTTATGCGACTTTGCGCGACCCAAAAAAGATTTTTTGCGACTTTGCGCGACCCAAAAAGTATGTTGCGACCATTGCGACTCAAAATGGGTTTGTTGCAACTTTGCCCGACACAAATAAGGTATGTTGCGACTTTGCGCGACCCAAAGTAGATATGTTGCGACTTTGTGCGACTCAAGTTTCTTGCGGTATGATGGAATTTCGGTCGCAGAAAGTCAATTTCGGCAACCCATTTCGTTCGCAACATGAGTCGCTGACCTCGACCAGGGATATGCAAAATTTAGACCACTAAACCAGAAATATTGTCATTATTATCAATTAGTTTCAACAACGTCAATATCAAAAAACGTCATTTTGTGAAAAACTATTTTCTAAGTCTCTAAAAACACAACAACTCCGGTGACCGCTTTCTCCCCCAAGAAAAAATCGATAAAACTGAGGGAATTCGATACAATTTTCTCACTTTAATTTTTTGTTCGAGTGCGTTTTTTGATCGAATATTAAACAGCCTTATTATTTTCTGCCGGTCAAAAACGTGTTGAAATGGGTAGAAAAAATATAATTTTTCATTTTTAATTTTTGTTTATTGCTTTGAATATTATAAAAATTAGACAGTTCTTTGATTGGGTGAAAAAAGCAATTTTGCAAACGGGATGCATTTTTACATCAGCTTTAAAAAATAACAATTTTAGGTTATGAAGGTTCTTCATTTTAGGATTTTCAGCACCTGCTTTTTTTAGTTCCTTTTGTTTTCAATTTTTATTAAAAAAAAGAATGCTGCGCTTTTTAAACCTAGAAAAAAAATCAAATTTTTTGAAAAATTAAGACTGATCATAATTTTTACCCAAGAAAAGACTATTGTGTTTAGGAACTGACTAAATGAGCATCCTCGCTCCACTTTCATCAATAGCGATATATCAAATGACAAATGGATCAATATCTCAGCCAGAAAAACCACCAAAGGTTTACGATAAATAGAAAAAAGGCTTCAATAAAGTTAAGAGCAGCTAATTAAAAAAGATCTTCTTTATTTTATTTGAATCAAGTTTGATGAACGTTTCATAAGAAATTGTACATTCTAGACAGCAAATTATTAAGTGAGTTATTTTGGTGAATTTTGAAAACAAGTAGTTTCAAATATTATTGGGCTGAAAAAGTAGTTTGAAACATTTTCGCTTTTTTTTTCAGTAAACACCTGCGTTACACGGAAAAATAGTTTTTTTTTTAGCCCGTGAGGCGTTTTTGACACAATCATTGTCTTTTGACGTCCACCTATGTATACGAAATGTAAATTGGAAACCTATTCGTTATTATTATGATTTCTTGAATGTACTTCAATGTTCTCCGACTCAGACTCAGGACTTCATTTTACCAACCTTTGAATCTTTTTTAAGCATTTGCATGTTAGTTGATTCGTTCTCTGATAGAAAAGTATCCGTCTTAAAAATAACTTGTACTGAAAATTGTTGTTTATAGAATTTTTTTGAGTTCAGGGCCAAACAAAACTACCCAAAAATTGGTCTTTCTAAGCATTTCAAAATTTTAATTTTATTCTTTTTTAATTTACTGCTAGACCTCGAAACAAACAAAAATAGTGGTGTTGTTTTCATAATAATAATAAATATAGTGTTTGATTAACCCGCAAAAACTGTTTTGATCAGATATTTTTTTTTTTAGATTTTTTTCTCCCCTGTTTTGCTCTCATTTCTCTCTTGCAAAATCGTTTTCATTTCATGATAAAAGTTGATTAATAACTTGATTTATTGTAATTACTTGTACGTTTGCTTGTTGCTGGGATTTTACAAGAGCAGGTAAGTCGTCTTTTTTAGTGAAATCTGGTTGCATGTTTTTCTTAACCTACTCTAGTTGTGAATGTTTAAGAAAACTTTTTAAGTTAACGGTTTGTCTCTGTTTGAATGGTTTTGAACGCGTCATAACCGTATCAACTCGGGTAACAAGAGCAGATTTAAGATGGAGGGTTGGACGCCCCCTTCCTTAAAGTTTCGGATTGCGTTTTTTCAGTCAAAATTTTTCAAAAAATCCCCAAAACGGCTTCTTTGACCTGATTTTTCAAAATTTTGAATGCAGCGCAAACATTTTGTCCAAATGGTGTTTTTATAGTGTTCTGGGAGCACTCGGAAACTCGATTTGGTCCATGTGAAAAAATTCGACAAATTTTCATAAAGTTTTGAAAATCCGCCCCTCCTAGAAAATACTAGATCGCCCCTGCGAGATATGCAATCAAATTTGTTAGAGAGCGCATAAACCGTATTGCATATTGGCGTTTGTCTAAGAACAAAACAAATGGAAGTGTAACCTAAAGTTTGTTTGATTGCAGAAAAAATTGAGAATAAAAAAATTCTTTTAGCAAACAATTGGTTTTGAAAATGAGGGAAACTTTTTAAGTTAAACCGCTGAAATTTTAAAAAAAATGTTTTTTTTCTAGCATAATTCTTTTTTTTCGAAAAATATAATTACAAATCGCCACAATACATAATATTTTACAGCAGTCAATTAACTAACAGTTCGGACACCTAAATACTGATATTCTATTTTCTCGAAATCACCCACAAAATGAAAAATTGTTTTGAAGGTTGGTTCAATGGAAACTTAAAACATTGAAGAGTTATTTATTGAAAACAAAATATCTCGTCTCTTGGCAAAACTTTCTCACTACTCATGCGGTACATTAAAACATCAGTGCTCAAATTAAATTTAATGAGAAAAATGACATAGTGGATGCAAGAACTGGTAATAATTTGTACTAAAAAATGGTAGTAAAAACGTTTTTGTTAGCCTTTTCTTTAAATTTTTCCCCTCGCACGCAATGTGAAGCTCAAAAAATCCAGTTTGCATCGAATCAAATACTAAAAAGTCAAAAATGCTTGTTATGGCAACAGTTAAACCGGAGTGATTTCTTAGCTGGGCTTCTTTTGTCTTATAGATATTAATTGTCACAACTAAAAATAACCATTTACAAAACGTATTGCACCCGAAGCAATCCTTTGACTTTGCGCTCGGGGTTAAAAACTCTCCCATGTATAAAACAACTTCCTCAAAAACTACATCGCGCAAAAACATTCCATCACGATTATAGAAAATCGGAGATTAAAGAATGAATAAAACAATTGTTCAATTTTTCTAAGAAAGTGACTGAACTCTTGTGCTGGAGTTGGTTTTTCTCCAGACAGTTTTCGATTTTTAACTAGCAATGTTTGAAGTAGTCATATATAGAGTCCCAAAATATTGATACCCGGGGCATATCACTAGTTTTTATCTACCAACCTTTCCAGAAAATAAAAAGTTTTGCATTTGTGAAAACTTCGAAAATTGTAATCCAATCAGAATAACTAACGCTCAAAACATTTGGTTCTAGTAAAACGTAAGCGGCAAGCTAAAGCATTCCAAATTGAAATAAGACTGCTCGTATGACGGCGAAGCCCTGAACGTTCCGACTGCTTTTTGTTCCGACTTTCGGTACGAAAGTAACGGAATATTTGTGCTCGGGGTGGGTTTTTTTTTTCTTCAGACAAATTTCGACTTTTTACCTAGCCATTTTTGACGGAGTTTTTTTATATCATTCAAAAGGTATTGTTGTCCTGAGCTTAAATTTGAAAAGATATTTCACTTGTGATCACTTTTCGTAAAGTTATGGAGGTTTAAAGATTGCCATTTTGGCCTATTTGAGACAATTAACGCGCGATATATTTCGCGCTATTAACGCGTAAGCGGAGATTTAATCCGTCTTAGAAATCGTTCCAAATTAGTTAAAAGAAAATTATTTGCCATAATTGATCTATTACAAGGATCAAAATTTGTCCTTTTGTACTTAACATGGCGTGTGGTGTGATAATTAAAAAAAAAAATTGAAATTTCAGAAAAAAAAGTTTTGATTTTATTTTATTACCTTTAATTTTTTATAGGTTATTACTGCTCCATAAACCTTGAAATGCAGTCAAAACATTCAGGGCTTCGCCTTGATACGATCAGTCTTGTTAAGTTTTATGGAGCAGTAATAACATAAAAAAATTAACAGTAACAAAAAAAATGAATTTTTTTTCTCTAAAATTTGATTTAAAAAAAAAAATCATCCCCTACACGTCATAATAAGTACTAGGTGATAGATTTTGCTCCTATGAAAAAATCAATCATGGCATATCAGCTTCCGTGAAACTATTAGGAACGATTTCTAAGACGGATTAAATCTCGTTTACGCGTTAAAAGCGCGAAATATATTGCGCGTTAATTGTCCCAAATTGACCGAAATGGTAATCTTTAAACCCCCATAACTTTATGAAAATTGATCACAGGTGAAATATTTTTTTCAAATTTCAGCTCAGGACAACATTATTTTTCGAATGATGTACAAAAAATTCTGTCAAAACTGCTAGTTAAAAAAACTAAATTTGTCTGAAGAAAAAAAACCCACCCCGAAACAAATATTCCGTTTTTTTTTCGTATCGAAAGTCGGAGCAACAAGAGTGCTCGTATCAGGGCGAAGTCCTGAGTGTTCCGACTGCATTTTAAGGTTTTATGGAGCAGTAATAACATTAAAAAAACTAAATGTAATAAATTAAAATGAATTTTTTTTTTAATTTGATTTTTTTTATGAAAATCATCGCCCCACACGTCAGTTAAAGTACAAAAAGATTTTTAACAAACCAATTATGGCAAATAGGCTTCTTTTAACCAATTTGGAACGATTTCTAAGACGGATTAACTCTCCGCTTACGCGTTAATAGCGCGAAATATATCGCGCGTTAATTGTACCAAATTGGCCAAAATGGCAATTTTTAAACCCCCATAACTTTACAAAAAAAGATCACGGGTGAAATATCTTTTAAAATTTGAGCTCAGGACAAAAATAACTTTTGAACGATATAAAAAAATTCCGTCAAAAATGGCTGGTTAAAAAGTCGAAATTTGTCTGAAGAAAAAAAAAACCCACCCCGAGCACAAACTTTCCGTCACTTTCGTATCGAAAGTCGGAACAATGACGCGTACAGCTTGCGCTTAATTGTACCTAACCAAATGCAAAACAGGTGAATTGGGACGGATCAAAAGTTTTAAAAAAAATCTCGTTTTTGTTATATTTTTGTTGAACATTTTCAAAACTGTTTTTATCGAAAACGTTTTCATCGACTCGGAACATTCAAGGTTTTGCTCTGGTGCGCGTAGCCTTCATCACATTGAAAATTGCTCGTCAGCTAGTAGTTTCCTCATTTAGAATCTGATGTTTTCGCCGAAAACCTGCACAATTTGTTGATTTAGAAATGTGAATTTTACAATAAAAGCGTGCGCAAAAATTATTTAAGTAGGATTTTTGGTACGAGCAGTCTTGCTAAACATTTTTCTTTAATCATAAAATTTCAATTTTTGAGCGGATGAATGAATGTACTTCATTAACATGCTGTTGGGGGAAATTTAGAGGTCTTCAAATAAAAACTAATTCGAATTTGATTAATTTCATTAAAGGATCGTTTTACAAATTGAACAATAGCACTTTGGGGGATAATCATAATCTGGCGGGATAAAGTTGAGTTTGGACTTGATTACTTTGAGGTTTCACTTCTCATTAAACGATTTATCCCCTGTGTTTAATTGTGTTTGGAAAATCAAATCGCAAATCCTGCCAGAAAAACCAGCTCCATTTCCCTTTGATAATTTCCCCGTTGTTTCCTATCAAAAACACCAAAACACTCTTTGAAAAACAACCGCTAATTTCAGTTTTAACCTAATGAAAAGGGCAGTTGTCTTTGTGTTTTGACGAGATTGGCCTTTGTGGCGGACAATGGAGCTGGCAGATTTGAGGCGAAACGGCCACTGGTAATTGTAGCTAAAATACTTAAAAGCCGATCTTCAACTTATTAATCTATATTAAATTCCATCCGTTTTCAGGACTTAGGAGGCAACTGATCCCCATAAAGCAAAAAGCCACTCTATTGTCTAGCAATGCTGATTGGAGCGCCTTTTGCCTCTTTCAACCCCCAATTTATATTTCAACACCCCCCTCTCCATTTATGGGGGAATGGAACTACATCCTATTGTCCTGGTAGGGTAACCGTGGTTGTATCGATCGCAAAAAGACTCTATTGAAACGGGGGGAAGAAATTACGCTTATCTGGATTTCCAGACACACAACATCAACATCAACTGCGCCGTTCAGTTGATTTCTTAATGAAACAGAATTTAATACCATAACTTCTCTCAGACCCGCTTTCAATTTTTCAAACAAATCCCTGATTTTTTGAAAAGTTTTGAAAATATTCAGCTGTGTGCTCGAGCAAATGTCTCGGGAGATGTTTTTTTTAGTTACAAATGACAAGTGTTAAGAATACATAATTTGTCTTTTGACTTCAATTTTTGATAATTTGTTTTTGATGAACTTTTGATTTTTGAGTATAATAAGTGATTGATTGTTGGATTGATTGACTGGATAGGACGAAGTGGAAGCGGCAGACCAGTGCAGAGGAGAGGCTGGAGGAGCTGGAGAGCCACAGATGCCACGAGCCAGACTGTCCCGCCAACACCATCACCACCCACCCCACAACCGCCACAGCCACACTCCGCACCACACACAACAACACAAACAACACGCAAGTGGCCAGTGAGTGCTGTAATTGAGTTTGAATTACACTCAAAAAAATGTTAAGGTAAAATTACCCTAAATGAGTTAAGGTAAAAAAAATTAAGGTAAAATTTACCCTAACATTACCTTAACTTTACCTTAAAAAATTGGTAGGGTAAAATTTACCTTAACCGAATTAAGGTATTTTACCTTAACTTAACCTTAATTTTACTAAAAATATTTAGAAATGCATTTAACTAAACAGGAATAAGGTATTTTAAGATAAACATTGGATCTCGTAGTCCACCTATCAAAGGTTCAGTTTAATATATTTAATATTTTAGTGTAATTATAAAAATATGACAACGGCCTTGATAATATTCAACGAAAGAGTGCAAACAAAACAAGACTGCTCGTATCAGGGCGAAGCCCTGAAAGTTCCGACTGCCTTTTAAGTTCTTTTGAGCAGGAATAACCTGAAAAAGTTAAATGTAAAAAAAAGAATATAAAATGAAAAAAAAAATTCTAAAACATTTTTTAAATTTTTCGTAAAAGTCATCACCCCACACGCCATTTAAAGTACAAAGTGATAGATTTAGCTCTTATTTCCAAGTCACTATGGCAAATAAACTTCCTTGAACCAATTTGGAACGATTTCTAAGACGGATTAAGTCTCGCTTACGCGTTAAAGCGCGAAATATATTCCCGCACCGTGCGTCCATGGATTCTGATCAATTTTAATGGATTCCCGAGACAAAAATAATCGATTTTAATCCATTACAGATGTAAAATTCAGACCACAAAATTGATTATATTGCCCTTATAATCGATTATTTTTGAAAAAAAAAATCCATTATAAACCATTATAATCGATTGTAATCCATTATTTTTGTCACTGAAATCGACTATTTTTGCCAAGATTTTGCCATTATAATCTGATATTTTTTGTTAAATGGTGGGGGGGGGGGGTAAAATTGGGGGGGTTTGTAGTAGAAAAAACAGTAAATTGAAGTGTTAAACTGCGATGAATTAGAAAAGTAAAGACAAAAAATTTTTAATATTCCTTTTGATATGTAACGTTTCATGAAACGTAACACGTAGCAACTGCACTAAACATGTAATGAGATCACTTTGAAGAAAATATTAAATTTCATGAAAAAACACCTCGAAAAAATCCATTATAATCGATTATAATGGATTTTATTAGCATAAAAAATATTAGGATTATAATACATTTTTAATGGACTATAATCGATTATAATGGATTATATTGACAAAAAAATATTAGGATTATAATCCATTTTAAATCGATTATAATCGATTATTCTGTCATTTTATAGATACTGGCCATAATATGACTATATAATCGATTATGATCCATGGGCGCTCGGTGCGGGTTGCGCGTTAATTGTCCCAAATTGGGCGAAATGGCAAACTTTAAACCCCCATTACTTAACGAAAAATGATCACAAGTAAAATATCTTTTCAAGTTTGAGCTCAGGACAACAATACGTTTTTAATGATAAAGAAAAATTCTGTCAAAAATGGCCAGTTAAAAAACGAAATTTGTCTGAAGAAAAAAAAAACCCACCACGAGCACAAATATTCCGTCACTTTCTTATCGAAAGTCGGAACAATAACGGCCGATGAAACGTAATAGAATGTTGGAAACAGTTAGTTTTTTCCGTGGTTTAATCAGAAGCTTTTCCAGGTGGACAGGACAACATGAACAACAACAACAACTCAGCAGTCTCCTTACTCAACATGTCCCATCATGGCCCCTCTACACTGCAGATGGACATACAACACCAGGGCACCATGGCTCCCCACGGCATCGGCATCCCCATCAGTCTATCCAGTGCACTGGCCAACATGCGACACCAGCAGCAGCCACTCACCCCACAGCAGGGGGGCATGGACTCATGTTCCCCCCTCCCCAAACACAACAGAGGAACTGCACCTCACAGCGCAAGGAAGATCTACTCAAGGTCCGGTTTCAATAAAATATACATTTTTCTATTGATCTCATTCTTCTAACTCCTAATTCGTATTTTTATCTCAATTTTGATTCAGAGATGATTAAAATTCAGAGATAGTTTAATCATAGCCTCGAGTTAACTTCAATACCTTTCGATCCATTTTCAGTAAGAAAATTGTAGATTGAGTAAATCGCCTTTCGACTTTGTTTGACAGTTGTTTTGAGAAGCACAGTAATTAAGATGGGCCGCAGGCATTGCGAGGCAGTCGCTTTTATAGTATTTAAGGTCACTTTTGAAGCGCTTTGAACAGACTTTGTCAAAATGTGTAGTGCTAATAAGATGAGAAGATAATGGAGAATGTCCACTCAATCTATCGTGCAAAATGGGCAATTAACAAAAGGGCTACGGTTTAAAAAGGAAGGGGGTAGGCAGGGGGGGGGGGGTTCAAATGGAAGAGTAAATAGTAGTGAGGCATGGAGTGAGTATAGTCTCTTCTTCTCTCTTCGCAGTTTGTCTGTTCCAAGTTCACCCTGTCAATTAGACTGAGACACTTTAGCAGGTCTACAAATGGGCTCTCTATTCCACAAGTCATCCACACTATCAGTCGGCCACCGTTCAAGGCTCCCTCTCAACTACCCAAACATATACACAGAATACAATAAATGCAATTAGATTAAGTCGAAAATAATAACTACTTTGGCGAATATTTCTCAACTGGTTAATAAAAAGATTATCCCTTTGATATCGTTGATACTTCTTGAAAACTTTTATATCTCTGAAAATTGACATTGATTCAAAATCCATCAATATGCAAATTGGGAAATTATGAGGATCAAATAAGTAATTATAAGAAGGAGCAGCAATCGCTGCAATTTCATGCCTGGATGAAATTCAATCATGCTTGTAACACATTTTAGCTTAATAGAAATAACTTTTAAGTAAATGGTTCAATGGTTCAATGAATTATAATTACTCTAGTACCAGGAAAGCAACTTAAAGTTTTGTTTTTGTCTTTGCCAAAAAATGTGTAGAATTCCAGCCGTGTTTTGCGTTAACAGTGAAAATTTGCGATAAAAATGAAAAAAAAAAACATTGCAATTTTCTAGCCCAATTTTTCTTGCCTATATCTTTCTCAAAAGGAAAAATCAAAGTTAAGAAAATATCATTTAGAGTAAAAGCAGCGGCGGCACGAAATCAATCAGCAAGTTATCAGTGTAATAAACGATGAAGCTTCTTTGAGTAGTTGATCACATGAAAGAATAGCCTGGCATGTTTAGGTTACTTCTGGACATGGAGCATCGGGACTGGTGAGTTGTGCGGCTGAGTTGTCCCCCGCCATGTGCAAAGTGTCCCCTGCCTCACTCTTCATGAGTCACCAACACACCACCCTACTCAACTCATTCATCTCAACAGGGCAGCCAGGGGGAGTAGCACCTGGCTCCCTATCCCCCCACTCAGAACTGGCATCAGGCAAACACAACCCCCTATCCCCCTTCCCACTCTCTCTTCCGCTCACCCTTCCCCACCCACACAGTGGCCAACTGGCAGCAGCCGCCCTGGCCATGAAGCTGCAGCTACTCGCCCGACACAACCTCTCAGCCTGATATGCACTCACCAATGGCCACTTCGCTTCATTATTCTCAATGTAGTCTTTTCAAAAGTTTCTATCCAAATTTAAGAACGTTTATCTCTAAATTCAAACTCAAGTCATAAATTACTTCATTTTATGTATATACCCTCTATATACTTCATTAAAAATTAAAATTTTGACAGAAATCAAAATCTTTTCGTCAGAATTCATTTTGACAGAATTCAAAAGTTTTTCCGAGAAATTCTGGGAACCAGGAGCAGGAAAGGTCTAAAGCCTCTCATGTGTTGGAGATTTTTTCAAAAAAAAAATTGATCGCGGATCTCTTTAAAGTGAATATAAATTACTGAGCTCTCTTGCAACCCCAAAATACCAGAGCTGGTCGAGTCGATTTTCATCGGCCTTAAACATCATATTCACAATTACTTGTTCTCAACAAGTGAAACATGTGAAAAGATCAAAAACATTTTTGTTCCGACTTTCGATACGAAAGTAACGGAATATTCGTGCTCGGGGTGGGTTTTTTTTTCTTCAGACAAATTTCGACTTTTTAACTAGCCATTTTTGACGGAATTTTTTCATATCATTCGAAAGGTATTGTTGTCCTGAGCTCAAATTTGAAAAGATATTTCACCTGTGATCATTTTTCGTAAAACTACGGAGGTTTAAAGATTGCCATTTTGGCCAATTTGGGACAATTAACGCGCGATATTTCGCGCTATTAACGCGTAAGCGGAGAGTTAATCCGTCTTAAAAATCATTCCAAATTGGTAAAAAGAAGATTATTTGACATATTTGGTTTGTTACAAGGAGCGAAATCGATCCTTTTGTACTTTATATGGCGTGTGGGGGGATGATTTTTCATAAAAAAATTTCAAATTTTAGAAAAAAAACTTTTGTTTTATTTTTTTTTCATTTATTTTTTTTAAATGTTATTACTGCTGCTCCATAAACTTTAAAGGTAGTCGGAACATTCAGGGTTTCGCCCTGATACGAGCAGTCTTGTTAGCCTTTGTAATTCTTTCAAAAACTTTAGCATT
This sequence comes from Symsagittifera roscoffensis, assembly GCF_963678635.1. Taxonomy (NCBI): domain Eukaryota; kingdom Metazoa; phylum Xenacoelomorpha; order Acoela; family Convolutidae; genus Symsagittifera; species Symsagittifera roscoffensis. The sequence continues at coordinate 1,790,360 of NC_087066.1, forward strand.
TTAATGAGCTGATTTGAAGCATTTTGTCGAATATTAGAAGCAAAATACAGGAAAATTCGGAAAAATTGAATTGAATATTTTGGCTTTTCAGTCTGCATTCAGTCTGAATTATGTGGTATAAATTGTGTTTTATCGTTTGGGTGTGTTAGTAACGTGTTATAATTTGCTATCAAAGGTGCTTCTAGGGTTTCTCTCGAGGGCAAGAGAAAATTTTCAAAAGTTTTCTGTGTGAGCTCTCAAGATTCAAAATCAGTTTTGAGGAGATTATTGCATGGCAGGGATCTAAATCATGAAAGGCGCGCATCGGACGTAAGTTTGCGTTACCTAATTTTGATTGGCAGATTAAGCAAGATGTTAAATATTTTCTTCTTGGCTGTTGTTAACGCAATATCAGAAACCGCCATCCGCTTGATCTGATGTTTCTCAAGAGCCAGGATGTCGACATATGCGATAGATGTATCCATAGTTAATATTGCCGACCCCAAGCCAACTACAATCTGCGGTAGTTATTGATAAATTTCATTCAATTCATGCAACCCAGGAGTGCTTGAGCAATCTTGCAGCAAAATAGTGCTTTTCGATGAAAAACAGGTCAATACTTGGCTAGGCACAACCTTGAAAACTTGGTCAAAGAAATTGGTACCCGTCTGAAAAGTTGAGTTTGGGAAGAAGTAAAGATTACTAGTGAATTACAATGAAAAATTACAAATATTTTTCGTAAAACTAATGTAAACCAAAATCAGTAGAATAGATTATACAAACAGAGGCGAACCGGAGCTTCGCATCAGTTGGGACACCACGCATGCACAGCATTGCTAGCCAGCAAATAAAAAATAACAAAGTCAATTAGAAATGTTTTGGGAAAATATAACTAACATTAGAAAAATAGTAAGGAAACACAATAAACAGTATTAAATAAGTCTTTACTTTTTTAACGATATGACGATTAGCCATTAAGCCGACCTCAAAGTTTTTTATCTTTGAAATTCAGGACATTACTGACCATTGATCAAAAATTTGTGAATCAATCTGTGCATCATTCTATCTCCGTGTTAACCTTACTAGTCGATTAGTATTTGAACTATCTTTCACATTGCTATTAATCAGCTAACTTGACGCCTTACTTAGTCATAGAAAATTGTTTGTTTTGTAGAAACTTGGGTCTACTACCAAACTTATTGTTCCGACTTTCGATACGAAAGTAACGGAATATTTGTGTTCGGGGTGGGTTTTTTTTCTTCAGACAAATTTCGACTTTTTAACTAGCCATTTTTGACGGAATTTTTTTTATATCATTCGAAAAGTATTGTTGTCCTGAGCTCAAACTTGAAAAGATATTTCTTCTGTGATTGTTTTTCGTAAAATTATGGGGTTTTAAAGATTGCCATGTTTGCCAATTTGGGACAATTAACGCGCGATATATTTCGCGCTATTAACGCGTAAGCGGAGAGTTAATCCCTCTAAGAAATCGTTCCAAATTGGTATAACGAAGCTTATTTGCCATAATTGGTTTGTTACAAGTAGCGAAATCTATCCTTTTGTACTTTATATGGCGTGTGGGGAGATTCTTTTTACTTAAAAAAATCAAATTTTTGAAAAAAAAAATTCATTTTGTTTTATTACTTTTAATTTTTTAATGATATTACTGCTCCATAAACCTTAATGGGCTGTCGGAACAATCAGGGCTTCGCCCTGATACGAGCAGTCTTGTTGATGTTTTAATTTTGTCGTTCGTCAGTCTCCTCTGTTGGAATTTACATATCATTGAGTACTCTTTCTATTTTATCTATCCCCTGATCCAGAAAATTTTTAAATTTCCCAAGGAATTGCGGTGAAGTGTATGAGCTTAACATTGAATTCCTATTTTGTTGCGAAATAATTTTCACATGATTGCGAAAAGTGCAACCGCTTTAGGATCTGTTTTGTTTGGTCATTTTTCGTGAAATCGCTCTTAGTTAAGTTAAAATGTTTCTTTTTTTTTCAACCGAACCTTCGTTTCAACCAGTCTAAAATAAATTTTGCCTTCTGTCTTTAACGTTTATTAGTCGCAGTAAATCTCGCTTAAAATTAAATGCGATTTTTGAGCCAACAATAGCCGCTCTAAGTCACTCATTGAGACAAAACAAAAATAAACAAGACTGCTCGTATGAGGGCGAAACCCCGAATGTTCCGACTGCCTTTAAAGTTTATGGAGCAGCAGTAATAACATTAAAAAAATTAAATGAAATAAAATAAAACAAAATTTTTTTTTCTAAAATATGAAACTTTATTATGAAAATCATCCCCCCACACGCCATATAAAGTACAAAAGAATAGATTTCGCTCCTAATAACAAATCAATTAGGGCAAACAAGCTTCGTTCAACCAATTTGGAACGATTTATAAGACGGACTAAATCTCCGCTTACGCGTTAATAGCGCGAATTATATCGCGCGTTAATTGTCCCAAACTGGTCAAAATGGCAATCTTTAAACCCTCATAACTTAACGAAAAATAATCCCAAGTGAAATATCTTTTCAAATTTAAGCTCAGGACAACAATACCTTTTGAATGATATAAATAAATTTCGTCAAAAATGGCTAGTTAAAAAGTCGAAATTTGTCTGGAGAAAAAAAAACCCACGCCGAGCACAAATATTCTGTTACTTTCGCATCGAAAGTCAGAACAATTACGGTAAAAAAGATGACAAAAAATTTTGACAACATTTAAGTCAAATTTTTGCGGTTAACTGAGCCGATGATTCATCAAAAACAAAGTCAGAATTTCCGAGGACGTGTTTTTTCGATAATAATGTATTGTTATTAACAAATCAACAGTTTAGGTTAATGCATTCAAGGCTGGCTTCTACACGACTTTATAATACTGAATTATAAGGTAAAGGGTAAAGGTGACAGTTATACATACCATCATGGTTTAACAACAACAATGTTTTTGTTATTTGTTAATTGATCAATTGAAGGTTTTAAATTTATTTTAATTTTGATTTTATATTTAAAGTTTTTCTAATAATCTAATGTTTTTAGGTAAGCTTTCGAATTTTAGACACATGTTCCTGCAATCGAAAACTCTGGTGAGTAAAATCCATAAACCTGTCCAATACTTACTTTTTTCGATCTATTACTCAAGGTCTTTTCATACCTTTGGAAGACGCTTTTTTTTTCAGTTAAAGAACTTGTGTTTTCAGTGAAAAAAAAATCAACTTTTCAGCAAATTATTCAACATTGGCCATGTAACCTAATTGAAAAATCCGTTTTGGCAAACTTGGCAATTTTTGTACCATTAATTGAAACTGCTGCTTACCACTTTTGCGTTCATGGTACCTTTCCACAGACTTGACAGAAGAATTTATTTGAGCCAATTTGAAAAACTAATAAATTGCTATAGAGAAAACGAGCCTCAGCTGTAACAACAAATTAAAAACGATACATTAGTAATGTGCTAAAAACTTCACACTAGACTTTTTATTTTGAAATTCCTAAAAATTTTTCAATGCTCAAAAATTCATACTACTTCTCATCCACCATACCAGCAATTGGGACTTTAGAACTGTCGCATGTTGTAAATTTTTGCCTCTCAATCTAACGAAACATCGCACGTTTAATTTTTTCAAAAGTTACTTGTAGTTTTTCATTCTAAAGAAAATCAACTTTGCGCGTGTTTTTAGACTTACTGTGGGACATACATCGTTGCTCTAATTTAATAGTGGAATAATTAGCCTGCTTGATAATGATTTTAACAAAAAGCTTGAACAAAAACTCATCGCTCAGTGAAAATATGCAGAAACCATTAGAGATTATATGCAAAAGGAAGATGTCATAACTGTGCGCCCACCTTATCTCACTTCACGAACCGACCGTAAATGGTATCTACCTCGTCATCAAATGTTGAAAACAAACAAACAGTACAGGTTTCGACGTTTTCTCAATGAGGCATCAAAGTAATATAAAATTTTTCTGAATACACGTCTCTGAGTTCGATCGTATCTTCTGCAATTTTTTTAATACTTCTAAGTTTCCGAAAAGATGGCAATAAGAGTTTGCCGTTTTTGCCAATAGCAAAGGAATGCTCTCCAGGTTGAAGTACACGGTCGAGATCAACCGTCTCTTCGCTTTTTGTGGAGGTAGTGTTTGAACTATCTCATTTTTGAACGTCTCATTTTTGAACGTCATTTTTGAAATTGAGCAGTAATTCTCATTTTGAACGTCTCTAAGTGGACGAAAAGTATCACTGTTCAGCAGTGACTTATATTGTGCATCGAATTACCGCTGCTCGTTGACAATTGCACTTATTAAACTCTGTAGTCTAATTCCATAGATCAGTCGACCAAAAAGAAAATAAGTGGATATTCAATCTACCCACGATGTGGTTTGAGTGCGATTGATGAGCAGTGTGAAACAATTTTTTATGATAGCGTAATCAAATTGAGAGTAACCGAAAAGGTTAAAGGAAAAAATGTTTGCCTGTGTGAGCACTTAGTAAACGCAAGACTAATCACAGCGGTCACTTCTACCCAATAGGATTTAGATTTCTTGACCCTAAATCATTTCAGTTTTAGCCAACAAAAAGAAAGCGTCCCTTCGCTGAGTTAGGTAAACAAATTTTACCATAAAACCGTTATGCTAGAGCACAGTTACACTATAACACAGTTGGGTCACGCTAGTTACCGAAATATATTTTTATCCTTTAGCAAAGTGATATGTTGGCAGACGAAAGCGGAGGCTACTTTGATTACTGCTGGCTTGGTTTGGGTCTTTGAGCCTGACAGTCCGCTTGGGCACTACCCACTCGTCCGCAGAGTCAAATTGCATCACAGCAGAAACGGATGAACACTATCTGCAGATATTAAAACCCTCACCAGTAAAAACTGACTCATACAACCGTACAGCTTGCTATCATTTTTCCGTCTTCGGATGTTGACGCGCAAATGTAAATGAATGTTTAAAGATAAACGTTTCTATGATTGAATTTAAAACAAAGCTTTGTTCTTGATGTTCTGGTTTTAATTGATTCTATTTTGCAACCAGTATGTGTACCTTAACCACAAGCTTAAGCCCGCAAAACAACCAGCAAAATATGAAATTTTGCGAGACATGGCAAAAAATTGTGTATATAGTTGACGATTGGAGATATAACCTGATATTATTTTGGTAGTATCATTTAGTTCTTAACAGTTTCCTCTTTTTACGTTTTTGTTTGGTTTTGTGCGCACTCTCGCTGATTTGGTTGCAGTCGTCTCATAAACCTTGCCGGTTGTTCTTCTGATTACTACTGCAACAAAAAGAAAAACTCAAGCTAGCGCAAAATTTATAAATCATTTTAGCGCTTCAAAAAAGACAAACTTAGAACTTAATTGAGGCTATGAGAGATAACCAAAGGTTAAATTAAACAAAAATAGCTATTTGTGATTTATCTTTTTGACTCAATTCTGTGACTTGTGCAGCTGCAGTTGCTTTTGTCTCTGGACATACATCCATCCTCAGTCCCAACTTCTGATTTTTTTCGAACTCTAACTGAGAAAAAATGACGTGACCAGTGATCATATGGGGTTGAAACTGCTCTTGCTGGAAATCACACGCAATCATGAACAGTTTGTTTTTGTTAGAGTGTATATATATAGTCCAGAGCTTCACACTTGATATCTTTTGTGGCCTCGGATACCACCACGAGGAACCGGTTCGACCTCAGTTCAGTCATAGACACTTGGTTGGATCCACAGAATTCAAGAGTGTAATTCTCTCCAGGGTATCTGTACATCTTGAGGTCTTCTTCCCTACTTCTCACGGCTTCGTCTATAAATTTATCAATGTAAAAATCCCCCACAAGCTGGCTCTCGGGTACCTGGAATCGGAACACGGCGACTGGCGTATCGCTCTCAGAATGATGCGCGGCCCCTTTAGTGATTATTCTGAAAAGTTAGTCCTTCGCTGTTTGTACCAGTCTTTCGTTGCTGCTAATGGGAGTTATAGCTCTATTGTGACCCCTGATCCTATTTATCACTTTCAAAATCCTCTCATTGAAGCCGTCAACTGTAGGAAAGTAGCTCATGTTGAAGTCTGGATGACTCTCATGAAGACGTTCCAACTCACTTAATGAGAAAAGAGCATCCTTAGTCAGTAGGTGGCTGTTTACCTCTAGAGCAACATTTGAGAAAAAAACAGATTTTTGCTTTTCGAAAGTAAGGATTTGACAGTTCGATTGCTGGGAGACACGGACAGTTGACATGCTTCGCAGCTTCTGAAACGATGCTAAAGAAGTGTTTCAATTCATATGTATCGTAGTCTTTAAGCTGATGGCAGCCCTCAAAAAGCCCAACGTATTCGCCCGGATACAGAAAGCCAAATGATCTTGATAGCCAGAACTCACCTGCAGAAATTACAGACGAATTCTTGTAAATGGGTAGGCCTTTATTCACATCAAAACAAATGCTACTGATGGCGTGGGTCGTTGTCCTATGATTGGAGTCGCGAAGCATAAACGTTTTGTAGTCATTATCGAATGCCAAATTGTAGACTGTCTCCTCTGCACTTGGGTAGAACAGCCCTTTCTCGATGTACTGGGCGTGGGGTCTGATATAGTTGACAGCTTCCACCATTTCTCTGGAACAGTCGACCACTGGCTGGTCTAACATGGGTGAGTCTTTTCTCTTTGTCGCTGACCAATCATTCCTGGATGTTAAGGTCGAGTTCAGCACAGACAACTGGATGTTCAGCCAGAAAGCACGCTGATTGCTCATTTTTGTTTCTTCATTTCAACCGTTGAAGTATTATTTGAACAACTAAATAGGAAACCAAGCGTGATCAATTTAGCAGAAGGCAAAATTAGGCTTGAACAAATTTTGAACATAGCGTTCTTAAAAATCAAGGCATAATGATTGTAGCGAAACTTTAATGCGCGCAGGAATAGAGGAAAATAGCAGCAAGTATATTCTTAAATTCAATCCATGGACTCATCGTCATTGGAGCAGAAGATTTGTCAGCAGAAAATTTGAAAAAATCTGTTTCTCTTCAAAGTTTTCAAAGGTGATGAAAAAACCATCGGACCCCAGCACTTATTTGCAGCCAGATCTGATTGAAATCCTGGTTTTGAGTGTTTGTGATCAAAAATTTGAAAAAAATCAACAGTTATCATAAATATTTTGGCCTGACATGAAGAAATTAGAGAAGAGTAGATGAGTATAAATTGGTTAGAGTTAAAAAATGTTGCAATTGTTTTCTAATGTTTTCAAAAAAATTCCGGTTGCACAAATATTGTACGCTTTTGCAAGAAGTTCAAGCAATTTTAAATACAACAGCAATCCCGTCTCCAACAATCAAACGGCTCACAAAAAATTAATTGTTATTCGTATCAAGCTGTTCAAATATTAAAACTTCGGACAAAGTCAAATTGGGCCATGTCGTCAATCGGTTTGAAAAGTTTTTTTTTTAAATTGAATCGGTTCGCGGCAAGCTCATGTTTTTCTTAGCAAGCTATTCAAGCAAGAAAATTTTGAGAAATTATAAAAATTTTCAGTCCGCGCAAAATCGAATTTTTTCAAAGCAAGTTCTACAAGCTATGCTACTTTGAAATATAATCAGCTAATTCAGACCAAATCAGTTCGCGAAAAAATACTATTGTTGTATGCAAGAAATTCAAGCAAGGACAATTAGAAAAACTTTAAGTTGTTTCATAGGCACATGCTGCTCGCAAACAAATCAAGTTTTGTTTAGCAAACTACTCAAGCTATCTATATCTGAGAAAAAACTGAAATTATTTCAGACCAAATCGGTTTGCGAAACTTTTATGGTTTTCTCAGAAAGCTACAATTTTTTGAGATGTTCAAAACAGTTATCAGACTAAATCAGTTCGCGATGAGATACTTTTTCAGAGGAAACTACTCAAGCAATTAATTTTTGAACAATTTCATAGTTTCAAAGAATAAATTGACCCGCACGAAACGAAAATTGTATTGTCTAAGCTTGCGTTTTGAGCTGTGATACTATGAAGAAAATATCTTAAGACTGAATCGGTTAGCAAAAAATTGAACTTAACTTTTGTATGCAAGCTATCCAGGCATCGAAACCTTTAATTATTCCAAAGTGATTCATAGGCGAAAGAATTTGCCAAAGGTGTAAGCCTTTCTTAAGGATTGTCCTAAAGCAATATAGTTTTAGAATCATACAAGCTTTTTCAGACCGAATCGGTTCTCAAAACTTTTAGGTTTTATTCGCGCCAGCTTTGAAACATTGTTATAACTTAAGTTGTTCACTAATTTCGACCCAATCGTTTTGCGAAAATTTAGTTATTTTTATCAAGCTGTTCAAGCAATGAAACCTTGATGAAGTTAAAGTATTTTCAAGTTGAATCGATTTGCAAAAAAATATAATTTTTTTATAGCCATTTCAGCTATTATTCTTTGAATCATTCAAGATAGTTGAGAAACCAAATCATTTGTTCTTTACAAGCTAATCAAACGATTTTCATGGAATGGTCATTGGAAAAGAAGAGTTGGCAGCGCCAAAAAAACTCTACACCTCTTCAAAGATTTCAAAGGTGGTGAAAGAAAATATCGGACCCCAGAATTTAGTTGCAGCCAGGTCTGGTTTTGAATGTTTCTGATCAAAAAATGGAAAAAATCAACAGTAATTTCGCATATTTTGCCATGGCATGAAAAAAATAGAGAGGAGTCGATGAGTATATTTTGGTTAAAATTAAAAGTAGTTGCAATTGTTCTTTGATGACTTCAAAAAAACGCCGATTGCACAAATATTGTACACTTTTGCATGAAGTTCGAGCAATTTATTATACACCAACAATCGCACCTCCAACAATCAACCAGCTCACAAAATATAGGATGTTATTCTTATCAAGCTATTCAAGAAAGAAAACTTCGGATACATTCAAATTAAGCCATGTCGTCGATCGGTTTGGAAAACCTTCCGTTTTAAAAACCGAATCGGTTCGCGGAAAGTTCAAGTTTTTCTTTGCAAGCTATTCAAGCAAGGAAATTTTGAGAAATTATGAAATTTTTAAGTCCGCGCAAAATCAAATTTTTTCAAAGCAAGTTCTACAAGCTATGATACTTTGAAATATAATAAGGTAATTCAGACCAAGTCAGTTCGCGAAAAACAATTTTTCTATATAAAAAATTCAAGCAAGGATATTAGAAAATTTTTAAGTTGTTTCGTAGGAATATTCGGCTCGCAAAAAAATCAAGTTTTTCAAGCTATGTATATCTGAGAAAAACGGAAACTATTTCAGACCAAATCGTTTTGCAAAAATGTTATTAATTTCTCACCAAGCTACAATTTTTTGAGATATTCAAAACAAATATCAGGGCAAATCGATTCGCGAAGAGATACTTTTTGAGAACAAACTACTCAAGCAATTAAATTTTGAACAATTTAATTTGTTTCAAAGAGTAAATTGACCCGCACGAAACGAAAATTTTTCTGAACTTTCTTTTTGAGCTATGATACTATGAAATAGGTATCTTAAGACTGAACCGGTTCGCAAAAAATTGAATTTAACTTTTGTATGCAAGCTATTCAGGCAGTGAAAATTTAATTATTTCAAAGTGACTCATAAGCCAAAAAAATCTCCGAAGGTGTAAGCCTTTCTCAAGCATTATCTTTAAGCAATTTAGTTTTGCAATCATACAAGCTATTCTAGACCGAATCCGTTTTCGAAATATTTAGGATTTATTCACGTAAGCTCTGAAACTTTGTTATAATTTAAGTTGTTTATTAATAGTTTTTCGAAAATTTAGTTTGTTTTATCAAACTGTTCAAGCAATGAAAACTTGATGAAAATAAAACGTTTTCAGGTTGAATCGATTTGCAAAAAAATAGTTTTTTTTAGCCATACCAGCTTTTATTCTTTGAATCATTCAAGATAGTTCAGAAACCAAATCATTTGTCCTTAACAAGCTATTCAAATGATTTTCATGGACTGGTCATTGGAAAAGAAGTGTTGGCGGCGCCAAAAAATCTATATCTCTTGAAAGTGTCCGAAGGGGATGAAAATACTATCGAACCCCAAAAATTATTTGCAGTCAGATCTGGTTGAAAATCTGGTTTTGAATGTTTTTGATCAAAAATTGGAAAAAAAATCAACAGTTATCATGCAAAATTTGGCCTGGCATGAAGAAATTAGAGAGGAGTAGATAAGTATAAATTAGTTAAATTTAAAAAATGTTGCAACAACTTTTCAATGTTTACAAAAAAAATTCCATTTGCACAAATTTTGTACGCCGCTTTTGCAATAAATTCAAGCTATTTTAAATACACCAGCAATCCCGTCTCCCACAATCAAACGGCAATCAAAAAAATTAGTTGTTTTTCGTATCAAGCTTTTCAAGTAACAAAACTTTGGACAAACTCAATTTGGGTCATGTCATCAATCGGTTTGAAATATTTTTCAATTAAAAACCGAATCGGTTTGCGGAAAGCTCAAGTTTTTCTTAGCAAGCAATTCAAGCAAGGAAATTTTGAGAAATTATAAAAATTTTCAGTCCGCGCAAAATCGAAATTTTTCGAAGCAAGTTCTATAAGCTATGATACTTTGAAATACAATAAGGTAATTCGAACCAAATCAGTTCACGAGAAAACAATTTTTTTGTATGCAAGAAATTCAAGCAAGGACAATTAAAAAAAATTTCAGTTGTTTCGTAGGAGTGCTTGGCTAGCAAACAAATCAAGTTTTCTTAGCAAACTACTCAAGCTATGTATATCTGAGAAAAAACTGAAATTATTTCAGACCAAATCGGTTTCGGAAAGTTTTATTGTTTTCTCAGCAAGCTATAGTTTTTTGATATTTTTAAAACAGTAATCAGGCCAAATCAGTTCGCGAAGAGATACTTCTTCAGTTCAAAGTACTCAAGCAATTAATTTTGAACAATTTCGTTTGTTTCATAAAGTAAATTGAACCGCACGAAACGGAAAATTTTTACCCAATTTTTTGAGCTGTTATACTATGAAATAGGTTTCTTAAGACTGAATCGGTCCGCCAAAAACTGAACTTTTGTATGCAAGCTATTTAGGCAACGGAACTTTTAAATATTTCAAATTGATTCTTAAGCGAAAGAAGTCACCAAATGTCTAAGCTTTTCTTAAGCCTTATCTTAAAACAAAATAGTTTTGGAGTCATACCAGCTATTTCAGACCGAATCACTTCTCGGAACCTTTTGGTTTTATTCACGTAAATTTTGAAAATTTGTTTTAAGTTAAGTTGTTGATTAATTTTGAGCAAATTGTTTTGCGAAAATTGAGTTTGTTTTCTCAAGCTGTTCAAGCAAGGAAACCTTGATGAATTAAAAAAATTTTTCAATTGAATCGATTTGCAAAAAACTCACTTTTTTGTGGCCTTTTCAGCTATTAATCTTCAAATCATTCAAAATTGTTAAGAAAACAAATCAGTTGTTTTTAACGAGCTATTCAAATGATTTTCATGGACTAATCATTGGAATAGAAGAGTTGGCAGCGTCAAAAAATTTCTATATCTCTTTAAAGTTTCCAAAGGTGATGAACAAAAACTATCGGACCCCAGAATTTATTTGCAGCCAGATTTGGTTGAAAATCTGGTTCTAAATGTTTCGGATCAAAACTGGAAAAAATCAACAGTTTTCAAACAAACGTGGGCCTGGTATGAGGAAATTAGAGAGGAGTAGATGAGTTTAAGTTGTTAAAGTTAAAAAAATATTGCACGTGTTCTCTGATATTTTCAAAAAAACGCCGATTGCACAAATTTTGTACACTTTTGCATGAAAATCTAACAATTTAATATACACAAACAATCCCTCTCCAACAATCAATCAGCTCACAAAAAGTAAGTTGTTATTCTTATCAAGCTATTCAAGAAAAAAAAACTTCGGACAAATTCAAATTATTCCATATTGTCGATCGGTTTGACAAAACTTTCAATTTAAAAACCGAATCGGTTCGCTGAAAGCTCAACTTTTTCTTTGCAAGCTATTCAAGCAAGGAAAATTTGAAAAGTTATGAAATTATTCAGTCCGCGCGAAATGAAATTTTTTCAAAGCAAGTTCTACAAGCTATGACACTTTGAAAAATAATAAAGTAATTCAGACCATGTCAGTTCGCAAAAAAAACTATTTTTGTATGCAAGAAATTCAAGCAAGGACAATTAGAAAAATTTTAAATTGTTTCGTAGGAACATTCGGCTCGCAAACATTTCAATTTTTTATTAACAAACTACTCAAGCTATGTATATCTGAGAAAAAACTGAAATTATTTATTTGAAATTAAACCTTGATGAATTTGAAGTATTTTAAGGTTGAATCGATTTGCAAAAAAAACATATTTTTTATAGCTATTTCAGCTATTATTCTTTGAGTCACTCAAGATAATTGAGAAACCAAATCATTTGTTCTTAACAAGCTAATCAAATGATTTTCATAGACTGGTCATTGCAAAAGAAAAGTTGGCAGCGCCAAAAAAACTCTTCATAGTTTTCAAAGGTGATGAAAAAGCTATCGGACCCAGGAACTCGCGGCAAGCTCATGTTTTTCTTAGCAAGCTATTCAAGCAAGAAAATTTTGAAAAATTATAAAAATTTTCGTCCGCGCAAAATCAATTTTTTTCAAAACAAATTCTACAAGCTATGATAATTTGAAATATAATAAGGTAATTCACACCAAGTCAGTTCACGAAAACATACGATTTTTGTATGCAAGAAATTCAAGCAAAGACAATTAGAAAAATTTTAAGTTGTTCCGTGGGAATATTTGGCTCGCAAACAAATCAAGTTTTTCTTAGAAAACTACTCAAGCTATGTATATCTGAGAAAAAACTGAAATTTTTTCAGACCAAATTGGTTAGGGAAATTTTTATTGTTTTCTCAGCAAACTATAATTTTTTGAGATGTTCAAAACAGTTATCAGGCCAAATCGGTTCGCGAAGAGATAATTTTTCAGAGCAAACTAGTCAGGGTATTAATTTTTGATCAATTTCAATTTGTTTCATAAAGATAATTGACCCACGAGCAACGAAAACTTTTCTAATTAACCTTTTTGAGCTGTGATAGTATGAAATAGGTTTCTTCAGACTGAAGCAGTTCGCAAAAAAGAGCCTTTATTTTTTTATGCAAGCTTGTCAGGCAACGAAACTTTGAAATTTTCAAACTGTTTCAAGGAGCGAAAGAGTTCGCCAAAAGTGTAACCTTTTGGTAAGCATTATCTTAGAGTAGTTTACTTTTGGAATCATGCGAGCTATTTCAGACCGAATCAGTTCGCGAATTTTTTAGTTTTTTTACGTAAGCTTTGAAACTTTGTTATAACCTTAATTGTTTATAAATTTCAACCGAATCCTTCCGCGAAAAGATAGTTTATTTTGTTGTAGTTTGTAACTTCAGATTGAATCGATTCGCAAAAAAACTTAATTTTCATCGGATATTTCAGTTATGAATCTTTGAATCATTCAAGATATTTTAAAACCAAATCAATTTCTCTTAACAAGCAAATCCAATAACTTTAAAAGTTTCATTTGCTTCATAGAACGAATTGGTCTACGTGAAACCATTTTTCTAAAGAAAATTTTTTAGGCTGAAAAACTTTGAAACAAATTAAAATCGCCAAAAAATTGCAGTTTTTGTATACAAGTTTTCAAGCAAGAAAGATATGAAAAACTTCCAAAGAACTACTCAAAATTTTAAGCTTTTTTCAGGAAGCCTGTTAAAAGTATATATTTTGAAACATTTAAGGTTATTTCAGACCAATTTATCTACCGAATTGTTCAAGCTTTCCAAAGCAAGCTTCAAATTTTTGATTTAACTCGTGACGCAAATGAGATGGCAAACAATTGAACTTCTTCTTTTGAAGCCATGGATCGTTGAAGTACATCAAGTTGTTTCATAGACCGAATCAGTCGGCGACAACCTTAAGTTGTTCTCAAGCAAGCTTTTGAATTATAATTATAACTTGAAATAATGTAAATTATTTTATAAACCAAATCGGTCGACAAAATTTTTCGTTTTTTTTTTCAAGTCATTCAGCGATGAAAATTTATAATTTTAGGTTTGTCAGAAATTGAATCGATGTGAGAAACGTTAAGGTTTTCCTGAGCCATCTATGCAAGCGATAAAATTTCGAGGTGTTTCTAGTTCATGCACGCAAATCGTTTTGGTAAATGTTGAAATTATACGTTGGCAAGCTGAATAAGATACAAAAATTTGAAATGTTGAAATGAAAAGCCGCTCTAGTTGCGATGAGATCAGTTTAATGGTCGAGGTTTTCTTTGCAGTTTTTGTAGATGTCGTATCCAGTCGTTACTTAGACCACCTATAATGCTAGTTGCTGTAGGTTGACCTTAATATCAAAAAACGAAGCAAAAAGAACAAAGGTGTGCTAAATGTGTTTCAGCTATGAATTACGAACTAAAATCAGCTAATGCAAATTAAAAATGCTTGATAGTAGATCGTTACTTAGACAAGCGGAAACTAAGATAAACCAAAGTTAAAATTAATTTTTTAAACAATGATGAGCTACATGGGCCTATACTTTTTTAAAAGTCCTCTAAGCAATTGAAAAATAAGTACCCACTGAAAACGAAAAAACTATGGTGACAACTTCTTGAATGGGTAGAGCCAAGACATGTTTTCTGGATGTTCAGTTGAAAGCCATGTAGGAAACGAACGGTGTAGAATGGTCACTATTTTTTTCTTTATTAGTTTCTTCCCCTTGCAAGATTTTGAACGTTTTTATATTATTTAGTTGAATTTGATAGTTAATCTAGCTTGACTTTATTCAATCTTGTATTTGTTGCGATTTCAAAGAAATTTCTTGATTCCATGTGAAAAAATCAAGACGTAGAAAAACATTGTCAATTGTCAGTTCTAAAGAGTGCAAACATCGCGAAAAAGGCAACCAAGGGAATGAATCTGTCATTTTAAAGCTATCGAAAAACACTTTATTTTTTTTGTGTGAAAATGGTTGTTTAAAAACAACCTTCTTTATTGCGCAAAAAAATTTATAAACTCTTTGATTCTAGAAAATTTAAAACTCTCGTCGTAAAACTTGGGCAAAAAATAAGATTTTAATGAAAAAATTGGCGCTACCTAAGCAGGACTAAGACCCACAACGCAATGCAGTACAGACTAGGATGCGCTCTTTTAAACCTTGGCTCGATTACGCTTTGCGAACTTGAACCTCGTTATTGAAGATTCTCGAAAAATATTAAAGATAGCAAAGTATCTTTGGAAACTACGGCTTTTTTTTCTAAGGTAGTGATCAGTAGAGACATCTTGAGCATATCCTTAATAACAACTATGATGGCTCTGCAACTCCAAAAGCGAGGTTTAAATTGTATTTAAATCTCTGAAATATCTTCAAAGCTCTCCGGATTTTTTCCAAGAATTTTCAAGATCTTTTAACATTTCTGAAGTGGTTAGTTCAGAATACAAAACTGATCTGAATGAAAAACCACATCGATCACAAAACAAGAGTCAGATTTCAATTTTATCAATTATTGGAACAAGAAAGCAGAATTACTCGTATCGGAGCAAAACCTTGAAGTTCAGACTTTCCTTCAGCGTAATTTAATCAACAAAAAATGAAATTAATTTCAAACTTTTTTCTGATTCTTCTTTTTAAATAGTGCCCCAAAATACTTGTTTCGTTTTGATAAGACAAAATAAATTGCCTCAAAGCCTCAAAAAAATGAAACAAATGGTTTCTGAGAGGGATAACCTGGCCGTTAAGGCGGAAATAACACAAAACCGTCCGAAAAGTTGTAGTTTTAGTCTAATTTAGGGCAAGCACAGCAATTGAGAAGGTTTGTTACATAAAATTAGGCTGAGAAAATTGAAATAAAACTGGTTTTTGAAGCTTCCACAAGCGCTTCTTCGGAGATAAAAGTTTCCGAACATTTTTTAAAATAATGCGGAAAGAAAATAAAATTTCTTACTTCGAAAATTTTTTATTTGGCTTTTTTCTAGGCGTATGCTTAGTTCGTTGATCGCGCCCTGCGCTAAAAAGGACACTAAAAATTAAAAAAAGGACAAAAAAACTCTTTAATTGCAGATTTTTTCTAAGTGGTCGGAACATTCTATGCTACTTGCACAGCGACGATCTATCCTTGCTATTTGGATTGTTGATATAAATTGCTCGTACTTGTAGAGTTTGAACAATTCTAGCAACTTTTTTTGAGCGTGCGAAAACAAGTTAACGGCTTGAGAACCCCAAGCAACTTTTTATCCGAAAAACAGTGTTCATTTTCCTAAAAAAATCTGCAGTCATTTTGCAAGCAAAATACTCATCAGAATTGAGGCAAAAAGGCAAAAAGCCAAAAAAGCCAAGAAAGGGAACTTAAATTTTTTCTAAGGCTAAAACGCTAAAACTTGGAGCCATGACCAAACTCCAGTAGGTCATTTACAGGCCAATTAAAGATCAAAACCACAAAAAACCCTTAATCGCCTCAAGGTTGCAAAGTCAATTTCACAGATTTAATAATTTAATTAACTCAGCGTATATTAATAGTAATAGAGCCGTTAACTTTCATAAATTGCATTTTTACCATCATTGAAACAATTTGATTTATTTACAGTGGTTTTGATGAAAAAAAAACCTAGCCAACAGACCGTTGGAAAAGAGTCAATGAACGCAAGTAAAAAAAATCACTAACTTATTTCTTCGGATCTCTCAAGTTTCCCGGAAAAAAAATAAATGGCTTTTGAATTTTAAGAAAGTATATGATTGACACTTTTGTGATAAAATTAACCCAATTTCAGAAAACTGTATCTATAGGTTTTTCTTGACCTTTATACTTTGGCTGTTCGATAGTGGAGTTTGCCTTTCTCTTAACAATGGTAATAAACTGAACTTAAAAAAATCAAACCGCGAAAAAGTAAATTTGAGCCTGAACATTTTTCAAGACTCTTTCTGAAAAAAAAAATGAGAAAAAAAGCATCGCGACCTATATGGACCTGAACTACGTTCATCGACTCTTAAAAACAAATATCACTTATCATTTATACATTTACCAGTTTGATCAATTTTACACTTCATTTGTGTTAATTTTTAGGCTAAAAAGTTTGTAGATTGTAACAGTTAAATAACAAAAATCATGTAATGCTTAATATTCTACAGGTGCCCTAATTGGCAAATGATTTGTGGAAAAAGTTATTCGAGGCAAGGAAACTTTGTGATGTTAGCAGCTAATTATTAAGTGAATTGCACGGACTTGGATTACAACTGCAAAAAGTAGAGCCTTCAATGAGAAGATGATATCTGCACGACGTCTGCCGGAGTTTCCTTTTGCCTCTCCCTGACCCTGGCTATTGGCCTGGTTGCTGCAGGAGATGTACTGGTTGTTGATGTATCCACAGGAGCCAGAGGAGGTATCTATTCCCTCCCCCTTCGTGCATCCCGAGGAAATGAAGTCGTCCATGTATTTCATACAGCACCCATAGTTCTCAGTGCGCGATTGAGCCATACAACTACAGAAAGCGTCTGCGCCTAGAGTACACAGTTATAAATGTACAATTTCACCATTTATTTTTTGCATTGCAAGAAATTCAACAACACAGCTTGTAGTCTTGAAAGTCCTTACTGCCCTCTAGCGCCATAATCAACGTTTTTTTTGGTTAAAACTTTGAAAACTATTCCAAAAAACATTAAAACTTCAAAAGTGGGTATTTCTTAATTTTATTTCTGAAATCTATGATAAGAACAAAGGATTTACTTTTCGGGTGATAACGTAAAAATAAGAGCAAATTGCTATCCTCAGTCCAATTTTGAAAAATATATTTTGCCACTTTAATGTCATTTTAATGTCGAGAAAACTATGCCGCGATAATCATCACGAATTGAATTAACTATCATCAAAATAGCTCAAGTTCAAACCCCTTATCACTTTGTGAAATCCACCCAGAGAAATTTTCGTAAACGACACTATATTTCAGAGCAAAAAGCAAAACAATCTAAATCAATTATTTCTCAAACTCCTCCAACAACTCATCTTTCATTAGAAAAAACTTAACTTTAAATTGTGAAAAATTCTATTCAGGCTACTTTCATTGCATTTTCGGTCGATACAATTATATGAAAATGTATGATAAAATCAAAACTGATCGTATCAGGGCAAAGCCTTGAACGTTCCAACTATATTTCGAGGTTTTATAGAGCAGTAATGACCTTAAAAATTAAATGTAAGAAATTAAAATGG
Source organism: Symsagittifera roscoffensis (assembly GCF_963678635.1). Lineage (NCBI taxonomy): Eukaryota > Metazoa > Xenacoelomorpha > Acoela > Convolutidae > Symsagittifera > Symsagittifera roscoffensis. The sequence continues at coordinate 1,808,515 of NC_087066.1, forward strand.
AAACTATTTTTCTAAAAGTTGAAATTTTTTATTCAAATCATCCCCCACACGCCATATATAGTAAATAAGATTAGATTTCGCTCCTTGTAACAGATCAATTATGGCAATTAAGCTTCTTTCAAACAATTTGGAACGATTTTAAGACGGATTAACTCTCCACTTACGCGTTAATAGCGCGAAATATATCGCGCGTTAATTGTCCCAAATTGCCCAAAACGCCATTCGTTAAACCCCCATAACTTTACAAAAAATGATCACAGGTGAAATACCTTTACAACTTTAGGCTCAGGACAACAATACCTTTTGAATGATAATAAAATTTTTGTCAAAAATGGCTAGTTAAAGAGTGGAAATTTGTCTGAGAAAAAAACCCACCCCGAGCACAAATGTTCCGTTACTTTTCTATCGAAAGCCGGAACAATAATCAAAATGAAATGGTTTGGCCAAATTTTTGATCAACGAGTGCTGTGATCTGATTTATTGATGTCACTTTGTTGAATTGTTTACCTGGTCTTGTCTGACCTAGAGTGTTAATCACTCTTTCAGATTGCTTTTTCCTCCCATATTTAACGTTGAACCTCGGAACTAATACATTTATTTCGAATTGTTTTTTATCTAGCTTGTGATTACGTAGTTCAATTGTCACAAAAACATAGGATCAACTTGAAATCCTGCAACCAGCTCAAAACAAGTATTTATTTTATCCTATTATATTCTTGATAAACTATCTCTGTAAAATACCTAGAACTAACCAATCATGATCCATAACTAAAGCTTACATTAGATTGTGAGGCTAAAACTTTTTATAGTTTCAGCTAGATTAGAATAAATTTAACTTAGCAAAATGTACTCCATCTCTCTCTATGGAGACAATTACTCTACAACACGAGCAACAGTTTCTTTCTCTTCCCTCACACAACCACTGCTTCAAAAGAAGTTACTCCAAAGAATCAAGAAACAATCCATCCATCCTTCACAAAAACAAACTTAGACTTGAAAACTCTCTAAACTCCGGATGAATGGAACCAATTCAAGACAAGTTTAAATTATATACTTTTAAATTCTTGATAAACTATCTCTGTAAAGTACTTAGAACTAACCAATCATGATCCATGAGGGGATGTTAATTTGGTCCAAAACATATGTTATCATGGCGCAATTGATTAACAATGAATTGAACGCGAGAGACTGTTAATAAATTACTAGGCCATGACTGACTTCAAGTGTTAGTCACTCTTTTGGAGTGTTTAGTCCTACCTCATTGAATGATAAAATGTAGAAATAGTTCACCTTTTTCGAATTGTTCTAATCCAGTTAGTGTTTTTATCCTCAATAGTATCACAAATCGATTTGTATACAGTATATGATCTGTATAACGATCAATTTCAAGGTTCGTCAGTGCGTGTAGTGTAGTCGTAACTGTGATAAGTAATAGACTTGTACAACTACGATTCAATAACAGAGTTGTTATCAAAGAGTTAATTTAATCTTTGAATCTATTTTCTTTCTAAGCTTCCATGAACCAGCTCGGTAACCATATCATTCTGTACGTGAGCGTAAGATGAATAATAACGAAGTCAACCGGTAATCAACATCCGATGACCTTGGTAATACATAATAACAATAGAGCTGCAAAATTATTCATAATAATAACATATGTCCCAAGGTTAGTGATTAATGAGAGTAACCATTGCTACTGCACTTGCAGTAAGTGCCCTACCACACTTCCCTTGGGATAAATAAATTTTATATACTACATTAGAAATTTTTATAAATAGCTAGGAGTTTTACACTCAGTTTAATTACTTTTTTGGAAATCAGTACGTTCTTTTTTCGTGTTTTTCCGTCCCATTTTTTTTCATTTCTGCGGACTTTCGTTTGCGAAATTTAATGGGACTCGCCATGATGCGTTCCAACTCTTTGACATATCAAGCGCCTCGCTTCCGAATTTTCTCCTAAACAAATGTTTTTCCAACAGTTCCAATTTACTTTCTTCTGATTTGTGTACATCTGTCCGAAAGTTAGCCAATTTGACGCGGTATGCCTCCAGAGCTGCCCTGTTGGGATTTACTAGATCTTCTTCGGTTGAAACTAACTTTACTGAGTGTTTGTATGGGTTCCCATGACTAACTGGACCTTTGTTTTTGGTTGCCCTATCGCTTCTCCTGACTTGGGGTTCACCGTCTCCGGACTCATCAGAAAATCCTGGGGAGCATTAATGGGAATTTCCTTTTCCGCATTGGATGATTTTAAAAATTCTTCCGCCGCCTTTTGAACCCCTCTTAAAACTTGATCCGCCAACTTGTCCCAATCCTTTGTGGTAAGGTTCCTGCTCTGGAACGTTTCCAGTATTTTGTCATCTGGCGTATGTCTCGTTATGTCTTTAGTTTCGTTCGAAGATTCTCCGGGAGTAAATGTGCTGGGTAGTCCTGTTTCAACCGGTGCTGGTATTATGTCAAGTTCAACATCGCGTGACTTAGCTACTTCTGCAGCTGTTTCCCCCGCTTTTTTATTCTTTGACTCCTGAACTGGTTGTCTCTTCGCTTTTTGCTTCTACCCCTTGATCGTCTTCGCGTTCTGTAATACTGGGCCCGCATTACTCGATTTCGCGCGCTTTCCTGACAAGTTTATGCCTTTGTTTATTTCTGTGTCTTTTGATGTGACATAGTAATTACTGTCCAGACATGGTGTTTCCACCTTCTTCACATTTGACCCCTTTGGTTCATCTGATAAATCATCTGACTCGCTATTTTCTGACTGAACTATTCCTTCCTTCTTCTTTGAGTTTGTTTTGGGTTCGTCGCCGTGTGGACTTCTATTCGTGTGTACTTGCTTCCTGGGTTTTTTTTCGGCTCCTTTATGACTATTTTCGCCTTGGCGAAATCGCTTTTGCGATAGACTGCTCTGCAGCTGTTTTTACCGTGTCGGGCGACTCTGATTGCACCTTTCCCTTGAGCGTATTCATAAGTGCCTTCCCACTTTTTCTACTTTCGTCTTTCCTTAACAACGTGGGTGATCCTTGTACAGTATACTCTTGGGGTTTGTCCTCGATGAATCCGTATTGCCATGAGTACAAAAGTTCTTTTCGAAGATCTGGGTTTATAGTACTCGTTTCATCTACTATTCTCCTGAGATCGTTATCTGAGATATCTCTTCTTTCCTCGTTCCATCTGGCGTTTGCCTCTAACAACGTTTTTAACGCCGTTGCCCTGCTCCTGTCTCGCGCTGACTCCACCTCTGTTCTGAATAACGGACTCTGTTCCCTACTAGTTTCCCCTTTCTTAAGTATCTTCACGTTGTCTCGTGATTGGTCGATTCTCTTTTTTAATTGCGTCGCTGCGAGTGCTGAGCGTTGCAGTTGTTCTTTATCTAAACGATCAGAATTTTTAAGAAATGAATCTCTAAGTATTTTAAACTCAGTTTCCGGGAGTCGCCCCAAATGCGCCTTAAATGGTGAACAATGAATCGTTTTTTGCTTGATCCAACGAAGGTCTCGAATTATAGTACTTAGTGCAAGTTTTATTGAGGTTACATTTTCGTCCAATGACATAACTCCCAATCTTCGTTTTATCGTTTGAATTGTTCTTTCCACCAATCCGCAACCACGATGATCACCAACGGGACAAAATTTTTGTTCAATATTATGATCAACGCAAAAATTTTTTCATCGTTTTCCCTTTAAACCCCGAGAGTTGATCCGTTCTGATGGATTCTGGAATCCCGTGTGCGTCTATGTACGTTCTGAGAAATTTCACTGAAGATTTACCACCAGTCGACTTAGTAATGTTTACCAATGGAAACTTCGAATATCTATCTATGGCCACAAGTAGGAAAATTTTTCTTCCCTTAGTATCTTCTAATGGTCCCGCATAATCTAATTGTAATTCCTCCCCTGGCTGCGATAGCAGTGGAAGCGGTTTTGATGCATTTTTGGGTATAACGTATTTAGCATTCTTACCGTAGCGAGCGCAACTTCTGCAATCCTCCGCCATGTTTACAAGGTCTTTATGCAAATGGGGCCACCACAAGTACCGAGAGACATCCACCATTGCCTCCTGACCTGGGTGCCCGCGGTGTATTCGCTTAAGTACAGCTGGTCGCAATTGTTCTGGTACTGCCAATCTTCCGTCCACCACAATACAGTCGTCCACTACTGACATCTGATGCCACAGTGAATTTGTGTACGGGCCCATTAGCTCAAAGCTGTGTCGGTCTTTTCTCTCAATAACTCTTCTCAATCGATCCATCCACGTGTCTTCTGTTGTGAGTTCCACTAGAAGATTCCTGTCGAAGAGTTTGGAAAGATTAATGAAATTGTTATCTTCCCGATTCTCAGCTTGCCTGCATTCACCTTGGACGGATTTTTCACCTTGTTAGTCATCAAGCTCACCTCTGTGCTCTCTGAGGTTGAATCCACCATGAGGTCCACCTCAACAATAGTCGGGGCGTTCGTACTCGGTGAGTTTCCTTGAGGACTTCCCCAACTTGACGATGCCTCTAGCTGGAGCATGTTCTCTGGTCTGATATTATCCAATCGCTCAGACCCTACCAGGTCCCAGAAAGACCATAGCTTCTGTGGCTCTTCTTTCATTACTGATTGTGGTGGTATTTTTCGTTCCGTCTTTGTGGCGTTACTTTCCTCCATTCTATCTGTGGCATTTCCCAATCTGATCCATCGCTCTCGTGCCCCTGTGTCGTTCCCCTTTTCAAAGTTCGTGTTCGGTGAAAGGTTGTTTCCGTAACTCTTTCCAGCAGTTGGTTTTGATTTCCCGCCTTGTTTTCTATCTCTGTTGTCTTCTTTAACTTCTTCTCCATATTTTTTTCTTTCCGTTTTACGACCTGCTCCGTCTCAAATTTCTTTTGTTTTTTGTTATCCGATTCAATCAACTGTACGCAATGAGAGCTTTTGTTCAAACTGTTTTGAGCAATATTGCAGAAACGTGAGTTTTGATCGTTTTCGTTCCGGTCGAGCTTTGTTTGGTTTTGAACAGAACGGTTGCTATAGCAACCAGGGGATGACGTGTTCGATAATTCATCCAACGTGTTTCTTCGCTCAGAATATTCTAGAATGTTCGCTTCGTCAATGAAAGTATTTGTGTCCAGAAGCCTACTGTTTAAACAGTCGAGTGCTGTTTGAAATTGATCAATCGATGCTACCACAAACTTTTCATCTAATTCTGCCTCCGGCCACGGTTCCCCATTAGGTTCCTGGACAAATAATCCACTATACCCATATCTTTCCCTGGTATATGAACTACCTTGAATTGATAAGGTAACAGTCGATCTACCCATCTCGTAATCCTAGATTGATAAGTCTTATTAGATTTTTGTTCCCCCAACGCTGATGTTAGAGCTGTTTGGTCGGTAGCTAAAATGAATTCTTTTCCCAATAAATAATGTTTAAATCTATCTACTGCCCAAACTACTGCTAGCAGTTCTAGTTCATTTGTTGAATACTTCTTTTCTTGGACATTAAGATATCTTGATCCAAAAGCAACTGGAATCCAATCCTCCCCATCAGTCGATTGTTCCAAAGTTGCCCCAAGACCACTATGGCTCGCATCGCATTTGACTCTAGTTTCTTTCTGAGGATCATAATAATTTATTTGAGCGATCTTCGCTATCGCTTTTTTTATTTCCTCAAATATGAGGGAGTGTTTTTACCCCCATTCAAATTTTTTCACCGGCGGTAGTTTTATGTCTTTCAATTTTTTCTTGTCATTTTCTTCCTTTAGTAGTGGTCTTAATTGATCCGTCAAGCTGGCTGCGTTAGGAATGAACTTCGATAAATGATTAATACTACCCAAAAACGATCTTAATTGTTTTAGTGATTTCGGATGTTGCAGACTAAGTATCGCCTCCGTTTTTGTCACTTTTGGTGTTATTCCACTCGATGTAAGTTTATGACCCAACCAATTGACTTCGGTCTGAAGGAACTCACATTTGGATAACTTTAGCGCTAGATTTTCGTCATCTAGCTTCTTCATTACATCTAAAACCAGTTTCTCGTGTTCTATTTTAGTTCCTTTTGAAACGATCAGTATGTCATCCAGGAAACAAAATGTGTTTTTCGCATGGTTTAAAGTACAATCCATCGCTTTTTGGAATTCTGCGGGCATGTCTACTAATCCATAAAATCCTGTCAAAAATCTGTACGTACCCGTAGCTTGTCCTCCGACTATGTTAAAATTGCACTGTTTAGCTGTTTCTGCAGTCAAACGAAGTTGACTGTATGCATACTTTAAATCAAGCACCGTAAATTATAACGTACCCAGTGCTTTTGCCGTTACTATTTGACTAACCCCATCAATCAGTTCATCCACATTAGGCATTTGGTATCTATTTCTATACAATTGTCTATTTATCGGTTTTGCATCCAATGCCAATTTGATTGAGTCGTCCTTTTTCACCGTTATTACAATCGGAGCAATAAAACAACCGCTTGTGCGTTTATCTAATTTTGTTTTACTACCTTCTGATAACAATTTATCCAATTCAGCCAGCACTTTTCCTTGTATGTGAATAGGTATTCTTCTACCTTTCTCTTGTATCGGACATAACGGATATTTGAATTTCGTGTTGACTGCATGATGTTTAGAATCTCCCTGTCGATCAAAAAGGGAAGCAAACTTTTTAGAAAATTGTTGTTTCATACCCTCTGACTGCTCTCACAGTAGCACGTCAAACCTGGATCTATGTACCGGAGCTGATTTCTGAGATGTATGAATCCCCAATTTCCCTTGTAGATCCAAACCCAGTTCGCACCTAGCTCTTTTTTCTGTAACCAGGAAGTATGCATCCTTGACTTCCCAACCCGCAGAGCGAATATCTGCACAAACCGCTCCCAGTATCTGAATGGGATGTTTATTGTAATCCACAAATTGCATTGTCAGATTCATTTTTTCTGCCGGAACAAATTTAATTTCTGCTGATCCATCCAGTAGTTGCTTTGCGGTTGTCCAATTCAGAAAGGACACTGGACTTCCCGTATCAATTTTCAAATTGATAATTTGGTTTCTGATTCTAACCAACGCCTTCAGCGCTTTGATTTTATGTGATCTTGGATCTCGCCGAATGTCTATCTTCGTGATTTCTTGGTTGGTTTCTTTTCCACTCATTTTCTTACAATTGCTGTCTGACATTTCTCTTATAACCTGTTTTTATTCTGCGTCCACCATCATTATCTCGAATTTGTCGCATGAATCGAAACATTGAATTAAGTTGCACTCTTCACCTGAACTCGATTTTTCCTCAAAAATTTCGTTTATTTGATTAGATCTACACATTTTTGCGAAGTGATTCGGTTTTGTGCAATTCTTACAATTCTTACCCATTGCTGGACAATTCTTCAAATGCCCTGGACCGAAAAATTTTCCACAACGATTGCATGTCTTTTGATCTGATTTGGAAGTTGTATTCTTATTATCTGCCCATCTCTTTTGGGTCTGAGTTTTGTTTTGTCCTTTGTAGCTTGAATTTTTGATTCCAACAGCCATTATCGGTTCCTGTTTTATCTTAATTTGAGGTTCCCGCAATTGTCCTACTCCGGAACTTCCGCTTCCAGTCCTTTGGAACGCTTGAGTAGTCTGCTTACTATGCTCAAAATTTAATACCCCGTTTCAGTACTTCGTCTGGACTGAAAGTTTCGAATGTCAGTGTATCCTGTAATGCAGTATTCTCCATTCTAGAGATAAAGAGATCTCTAACTAGCTCCTCTTTTAAAACGTCCAGTTCAACCGTAGTGGCTTGCGCAGTAAGTGCTGCGTGGAAAGATTCCAACGACTCACCGGGTTCTTGAGCTCGTGTAAATAACCTGTAACGTTCATAAGTTATGTTCTTCGCTTTTTCAAATGATGCTTTTGCCAATTCCACCATTTCTCGGAATTCAAGTTTTGACACTTCTTCGTGAGGGTTCTTTTGCAGGAATTTCTTTTTCATCTCCGTACCTAGTGCCAGAAATAGTCGAGACGTAAGTCTTTTCTGAACCTCATTGTAGAACACATTATGTCCTACTTTAGGTCCACGTTCTTTCCTTTCCTCATTTTCTAGTATCACTTTGTCTCTCCTAAGCCTATCTCTGTTTTCCCGATCCCTTGCTGCTTGAGCAGTTTCTGCTTCTCCCGGTGTTTCGGGACGAGGCATTGGTTCGTCTATCATTTCTTTCGGGTCTTCTAATATTATTTCCGGATTCACGTTTTCCTTCACCAGCACAGCTAACATAAATTGATCCAACCAAATTTTGAAATTCCACGGTGGATCCGAACTAGCCGTTGTCCAGAATACTGGGATACCCATGTTAGTTCGATTATCCTGTGCCATGAATCCTGCTGGCTGCGCCATGTGATAAGTAATAGACTTGTATAACTACGATTCAATAACAGAGTTGTTATCAAAGAGTTAATTTAATCTTTGAATCTATTTTCTTTCTAAGGTTCCATGAACCAGCTCGGTAACCGTATCATTCTGTACGTGAGCGTAAGATGAATAAAAAAGAAGTCAATCGGTAATCAACATCCGATGGCCTTGGTAATACATAATAACAATAGAGCTGCAAAATTATACATAACAACATATGTCCCAAGGTCAGTGATTAATGAGAGTAACCATTGCTACTGCACTTGCAGTAAGTGCCGTACCACAGTAACAAAGGATTTTTTTTAATCAACGAGGACTGCAACTGTTAATATAATGGTATAACGCATCAAACGGGTCTTCAAAGTAGATAAATGAAAGTAGATAAAAATGTAATTTGCAGATCATATCAATTTATCACCGGGTAAGTATACTTGCTTCTTAAAATTTTAGTTAAGCTACATGCACTTACCATTATAATCAGGGTCTGCGCAGTCTAGGCGTCTGATCCTATGGAGAAGAGTGCTAGCTGCATGCATTGTGGTAAGATTCATTTCAGCATCTCCATCCAAATACTTTTGTAACAGCCGGTACATGGACCACTTCCGATCAGCAGATACTACTATAACAAGAAAAGGAGTGTGAAAACAATGTTAAGCCTAAAAAACTTTGAGAAATTTTTTTAAAGATTCATATTTCAAACTGATCGAATCAGTTGTTTCACAACAGTACAGAACTATCGCAGCGTCAGACTAACCTTGTTTCCATATTGAGAGGATGGAAAATGCGAGAACTATTGGCATCCAGTCCATTGATAGAACAACTAATGCATGCAAAACATACTTTATTTTCAGAAGAAGTCTTCCACACTTGTTGTACTCTTCGCTAGGAAGTATGATGAAAACTATGCAGAGATCAGGGCTTCCAATGTGACTGCAGGCAGCTTCTCTCTTAAGGTCAAAAACTACCAGAGCGGTACAAATCTAAAACACAATAAAAAACGCTTTGTTTCTTCGCACTCTCAGTTAATTTTAATTTTTAAATTCTTCGAAATTGTAAGAATTCATTAGTGCACCTCACTTTTTTCTATTGGAGGACAGTTTTTTTAATGTAAATAGAAAACGAGGCAATTCGAGATTCAAACAAAGCAAAAAAAATGTTCAAATGGTTACTTTTTATGTTTACTGCATGAACTCTTTCGATTGATGCGGCAGTATTGAACCAATGAGATGATATATTTATTATGTCTTCAGAGATAAAAAAAACAATTTTTGCAGAAAATAGACCGAAAATATTTATAATTTAAAATACTTTTCTTTAACTGACCGAGGCTTTTCACCATACAAGAAAAAGGCTGCTCGTATATCAGAGCAAGCCCTGGATGTTCTGACTGCTCGTTAATTGGTAAACTAGTGATCATTTTTAATGCAGAAACTTTGAATAACTATATATTTTTGAATGCCAATTTAAAAAGTTAAGTCCATAATTTTGACACAAAGTGAAACAAGACTGCTCGTATCAGAGCGAAGCCCTGAAATGATCCGACTGCCTTTTAAGGCATATGAAGCAGTAATAACATGAAAAAATTAAATAAAAAAAATTAAATGAAAAAAAATTTCGTAAAAGAAATTTGAGATTCTTTTGTGAAAATCATCCACGCACACGCCATATAAAGTAAAAAGTGATAGTTTTCGCTTCTAGTAACAAATCATTTATGGCAAATAAGCTTCCTTCAACCAACTTGGAACGATTTATAAGACGAATTAAATCGCCGCTTAAGCGTTAATTGTCCCAAATTGGTCTTTCATTTCCTTTGATCGTTCCGACAAAATTTTAACATTTTTAAAGACTTGTTTCTGGAATCCAGGAACATATAGACACAAAAATGTGCGCCTATCCAGTGCACAGTTTGGCCTCGTAATGACTAACTAATCAGAATCGGCCTTCAAGGCAACTGTCAATTCAAGAAACTGTTTCTGTGTTGAAATGAGGCCCTTGAAATTTTCTGGTTGATTTGAGTGAAGTGATAATCGAATTGCTACCTATCCTTATAATTTTCTCACCGGCTAAGCCAAGTACAAAAAGTAGCAAGTCTGCTCGTATCAAGGCGAAGCAGTGAATGTTCTGACTGCCTTTTAAGGTCTTTGGAGCAGTAAAACTATGAAAAAATTATTTCTGATAAAAACATGAATTTTTTTTTATACTTTGAGATTTTTTGTCAAAATCATCCACCGAACGGCATGTAAAGTACAAAGTGATAGATTTCACTCCTAATGTATTAACAAATGTATTATGGCATATTAGCATCCTTGAGCTAAATTGGAACGATTTTTAAGACCATGATTAAATCTCCGCTTACGCGTTAGTAGCGCAAAATACATCGCTCGTTAATTGTCCATAATTGGCCAAAATGGCAATCTTTGAACCCCCATATTTTTACAAAAAATGATCACAGGTAAAAGATATATTTTTTCAAATTTAAGCCCAAGACAACAATAACTTTTGATTGATCATTTAAAAATTCCGTCAAAAATGGCATGTTAAAAAGTCAAAATTTGCTGAAGAAAAAAAAACCCACCCCGAGCACAAATGTTCCGTTACTCTTGTCATGAAAGTCGGAACAAAAACCAAATAGACTGTCTCAATTCAACTTGAACACATTCTTGCAATATTAGCAAAACGAACAAGTGTTGAGCAATACTAGCAAACCGGCAAGCCATGCGTTTAAATTATACAAAAATTCTTTTTCAAAAATCTCAACTGCAAAAAAAGGATCAAACCAGCAAAATTTTTGCAATTTTCTATTAGTAGCACAAATTTTTAATATGGTATCTTAAAATTTCGCCAAGGCCCAATTTTGCGAAGTCTTCTTCCACGCGCCCGCAAAGAAAACTATCAGTGGCAAATTGCTCTCAGTAACAACAGGGACGGATCTCGAGGGGGATTTTAGAAAAAACTTTTGAAAGTTTTATCGACTTTTTTTCTAGGTTGATCAAATTTTCCGAGCTCTTCCAAATCACCTCAAAGAACCTATTTTGGCAGAATTGTATGATAAGCATTTTTAATCCAATTTTAAATCATTTTTTTTAATGACCAGAAAGCTTCAAAAGAGGCAATTAGACCAAAACTGTTCATTAAAAAACTTTAAAACACTTTTGAAATTTTGTATGAAGTTTGTATGATAAGCATTTTTTCCATAGACTTCATATATGAAACTTTATGATAAACTGTGTAACAATATTTGCGTCGCAACAATTTTTGCCACTTAGTTTGAACAAGAGAGTTCGATTTTATAACAAACTTTGCTTATGTAAACAGCTGAACGCATATCTGAAAATTGCCAAAATTGTTCTGGACTCCGGGAAAGCGTCTCCATATAAAGCGGTTTTTCTGTAGCGGTTTCGACAAAATTTTAAGTGCTGGGACTAACACTATCTAAAAATGGTGGAAAAATCGGCTTAAAAAGAAACTTTTTATCAGGCATTACACCAAACTGGATTTAAAACTTGGGTTACAAAGCCTCATTGAGACAGCAGACGAAGATGTACTGATCTTTCTGTAGATCAAGTATTTCAAGAATAGTTGGATCGGCGCAATAGAAAGGGCTGCGGAGCGAACAATTCTGTAAACGGATAGCACCGCGCAAAGAAATTTGAGCAAGAAAAAGACCTAGCTGTTAATTTTTGGGTTCTATAATTTGTTTCTTTTAAATACTGAAAGTCAAAAAATGTTCGCTTTACGAATTATCTCTTGGTTCGAATGGTGGCAACTACTTTGTTAATTGATAAGAAAATTATATCACACGAAGCCTCTTACGCCGTTCAACAAAGTTTATGAGGGGTTAAATCTCCGAAAACTAGTATACGAGACAAAATTTTCACTTGATAGTTATTAAATGTGAATTTTATTACATAAAACCCAGAGTATCTGTTTAAAAATACATTTTAAGCAATTTGCGCAAATTTTTGGAGATTTAAGCCTTCTAAACTTTGTTGGGCTGTGTAAGAGGCTTCTTGTGATATAATTTTCTTATCAATTAACTAAGTAGTTTCAGCGTAAATCTTGATTAATTGAAAAAAGCCAAAATGACCAATTTTTGGGGTAAAATGTTGGTTGAGAATTTCGGAGAAAAAATTGCACCATATTAATTCTGGTGAAATTCTAAGCAACTTTTGTTCTCTTCACTTTTTGTCTAATTTTAACCCAATTTGAGAAAAACGCGTTTGAAAATTCGAGTTTTGTTCGTTTTGTCCGGATAATTTAAATCAGCACTGTATATACAAATAGTACGAAAGGGGGCCCTTTTGATAGTGCAAGGGTCGAATCGCGTGCTCCCAATCCACCCCTGTCTGTGAAACAATTTTCACGATAAGTCTCTCTTGAATTTTCAGGGTGGAGTTCAATCTTTTCAATCTGGAAAGAGTAACATTAATCTGTTAACAAAATGTAATACATAGCATAATAAATGCATCTTCGATAATTCATATAGCACTATTTTGCACCTTTTTATTCCCTGATAGGATATGAAGAAAATTAGCGAACAGATTAAAAACTGGCCTGAATAGGAAAATAGATTAGACCTCATTCTTCACGTTTTATCAGATAGAATACTTAAAAAATGAAAGTGGCAGGTAAATTACAAAAACAGAAAAGTAGTCCAGATTTGCTCCATTTTTACTAAATTCCGTGACTGGATCCTCAGCCAGATCAATTTCTTGTACACATTCGAGAATACTGATGTTCATTTTGGCTAAAAGGTCTATGTGTTTCTTGCCAAACAGAGAAGTCCCCGTAATAACGTCTGTGTCGACCGACTTTGTGTCGAAAATGCAGATGATCCTCACTTCTTGCTCTGATGAGCCGGCGTAGTAGACCACACTTGAACATTTCACACCACGAGTTGTTTGTGCGGCCATCATTAGAAAGCGATTGCTATTCACCTCTGTTGAGTTCACCAAGTCTTCGCCACATTTGGGAGCCGTTTTGTTTTTCCCCCAATACCAAGTGTAAAGTTCCACATCACTTTTCCAGCTTTGCACAGCGTCAACCACAACATAGTAGATTAGTCCCTCGGGAAGACTGTTTCTGTACACTTTGGCAGAGAGGCAGTGGTAGGCGTAATTGTAGCTGCTTCCTTCTATTCTACCTCTCAATTCTCCACAGTTTGAAGGGGACGAAAAAAGTTCCTTCACTGCCAATAAACTTATTTCACTTCCCTCGGACTCTTTCAAATGCTTTGCCCTGTATTGATTTATTCTGGGTATGATAAGGTTGGAAACATGAGCAACTGTTTGACACAATTTAAGAGAGATATTTGGGACATCCTTTAAAAACCGAAACTGATTTAGGTCAAAAATGGCATCTCTCGTTAAATTTTCAGAATCGCTTGAAAGAAACTTTCTAAATACACAAGTCAAATAAAGGTATTGATAGTTTCTGTCGTGTGTTTTCAGCCCTTTAAAGCAAGCACAGTTGAAGTATTCAACTGCGTTTGCAACTAAGTTTAAAAATCTTTCTTTTTTGACCTGATTTTCTTCTTGTTCTCGACATCGTTGTTTGATCTTAACATTTTCGCCGGGGTATTTGTAGTAATTGCTGTGCGACAGCCAATAATTAAGAGCCGAAGAAACCAGCCTCTCGGTCATTCCCGGTTGCCCGTCCATTGGGCGACAGAAATGCAAAGCCGACAGTGAAGATTGCCCGCTGTGTTTGTAGTCGTAAGATGAGCAATTATATCTGGATGATTCATTCTGCTGGTCCATTGTGTCGCCTAACTGCTGCACATACTCTCTGGCCCACCAAGTATTCAGACCCAGAGATATGTTGTGCCCTGTTCGCATCCGGAGCATGTTAAGAAAGGCCGGCATTGTTTTCTTTCCACAAGAAAAAGGTTTCATTTTGTCTGTTGCACTACACCAATGCATTAGGTACAAACAAAAGATAGTGCACAACTCAGTTTTCATTATTTTTAGGGCACAATCTGTTAAAACATTTGATTAAAGTTAGATTTCTGTGAACAAATTAATCCAAGATTTTATAAACAGTGAACAAAAACTGCAGTCCAATGAACACTACACTTCCTCTATTAGTTTTTAGGTAAACTGCAGCTGAAAACAATGTAAGCAACCGGTGTTTTGTTTATTATACCTACCTTACGTTAACCAACTAACAAAGGTATTGGCCAAAAAGGACTGCAAAATGAAAAAAAAAGTGACGCAGCAAGACACAGCCGTTCCTTCCTTTCATAAGCTTTCATGTTTCCAAATCCACACAATTGTTGTTCCGACTTTCGTAATGACAGCAACAAAACATTTGTGCTCGTGGTGGGTTTTTTGTTCAGACCAATTTCTACTTTTTTTCAAGTCATTTTTGATGGAGATTTTTTTTATTTCATTCAAAAAATATTGTTGTCCTGAGCTTAAAATTGAAAAAACATTTCGCTTGTGATCATTTCAAATTTTAAAGTTATGAGATTTACAGATTGCCATTTTGACCAATTTGGGACAATTAGCGCGCGATATGCTTCGCGATAATAACGCGTAAGCGGAGATTCAATCCGATTTAGAAATCGTTCCAAATTGGTTGAAAGAAGCTTCTTTGCATAATTAAATGATATGTCACTACGAGTGAAATCTATCCCTTTCTACTTCATATGGCGTGCGGGGATGATTTTCACAAAAAGATCATTTTTTTTTCAAAAAGTCATTTTATTTTTAGTACATTTAATTTTTTCATGTTATTACTGCTCCATAGACCTTAAAAGGCAGTCGGAACATTTCAGGGCTTCACCTTGAAGCAAGCTTGTTCAAATATATTCTAGCGCTTCCCATTCGGAAATTCTTCAGCAAAATACCTCCAATATTTTGATGACTCAGAAAGGCTTCAAGATTTTTTTTTCATCAAAGAAGTAGAAAAAACAACCCTGCTCGAATCAGGGCAACGGCCTGAATATTCCGATTGCCCCTTTAAGGTCTAAGGATTTTTTTCAAAAAATGGGAAACTTTCGTAAAAAAAAATAGAAATTTTTTGAAATTGTTTATAATACTATCCCCATACAAGCAGAGGCGTATCCAGGATTTTCTCAAGGAGGAAGCAGGTTTTTTAAAAAAAATGTCAATTTTTTTTAGGTCAAATTAATGATTTTCGGAGCCTGTTCAAAACACTAAAAAGATACTGATTTGGCCAAATTTTTTGCGCCGCAGGCAAAAATAAGAAAAAATTGGTAAAAAAATTGTTTTGAAGCATTTTTTGGAAATTTTTAAGCGACTGACTTAATTTTCGTATAACGACGTAATAATTATACTAAACAGCCTGACCCAACTTAATTTGGAACGATTAACACAGAGGCAAAGCAAAGCTTTGCCCATTTGGGATGGAAAAATGAATGGTTTTCACTACTTGTAGATGAACCAACAAATCAAACAAAAAAACTTCAAAAAAAATTTGCAACACTATCCAAAATATTGGAACTGAAAAAACTGAACATTCAGAAATTTTAGAAAATGGGGCAAAGCGTCGAGCTACATAAGCTAAACCCATAAAGGGCAGAACAAACCAACAAACAAGAATAGTGATGAAAGCCGAAGAAAAAATTCAAAAAATTTGTTCTTCCCAAAATTTTCCTAAGTTTGTCGTGATTTTATCTTGTATAAAAAATCATACAAAAACATATGCCAAAGTAAAGAAAAATTTGATTTTTGAATGAGCATCGAGACAAATTTTGCAAAGCGGTAGCAAAACCGACAACTTTTGAGCAGACACGTTGCGACAAAAACAGAAATACTGAAAAACTCTTTGTTTCAAGACTTTTTTTTAGTCTTTTCCAGGTCAAAACACTTGCATGAAAAACTGTTTGCTCCTCAAGTTCTCAAAAAAACCTCTAAGCCGATATAATATGTACTGAAATCTTTTAATTCGAAAAAGGAGAAAAACGACAACAAAAACTGATATACTGAAATTGGAGTTTGTAAATTTTCAACCAACATTTCAAAAAAACGGTCGTTCAAAATGCAGAAATGCTACAAAAATTGTCTGTTCTCTATCTTTTTGTTTGTTGACGAAAACAGATTTGTACAAATGTTCAGTTATTATGTGAACAAAGTTATTTTCGGGAAAAGAGTCTTGTACCCGATTGCAATACCCTTGCTTACAGCATTGTATTAAGCCGGAACTTTACGCAGCTCACTATTTAGGGAACAAATCTCGGCGTTAACTATCCCAAATTGCCAATTTTAAAATCCCCTTAACTTCTCGGGCGATTTTCCAAAGTTCAGCTAAAATGACTGCTTGAAAATCAATTTGTTTTGAGATAATAGAGCACAAATAATCCGACACTTTCTTTGACTATTTTTCTGGCCTTAGTTATAATAGTGCCTCTATTAGCTTTTTTTTTTAAACTTTAACTGAGCTTAATTGTAAAAAACAAATAGTTTTTTTAACCAAGTAACGCTAATCAACTTATGAATAAAAAAGTTCTGCATAAGGCAAGGAAGAAAACTACGCAGCAAGAAACAAACAAGCCTTCCTTTTGAATACTTACAGTTTCTGAATCCACATTGTTGTTCCTATTTTCATAACAAAAGTAACAGAACATTTGTGCCCTGGGTTTTTTTCATCAAATTGATGCTCTGAGCTTAAATTTCGAAAAATGTTTCACCCGTGATTAATTTTCGTATAGTTGTAAGCGTTCAAGGATATCTATTTAGGCTAATTTGGGATAATTAACGCGCGACATATTTCGCGCTTTTAACGCGTAAGCGGAGACTTAATCCGGCTTAGAAATCGTTCCAAATTGGTTAAAGGAAGCACACTTGACATAATTGATTCGTTACTAGGAGCAAAAACTCTCATTTTATACTTTATACGGCGTGTGGGGGGGATGATTTTTTGCGAAAATCTTAAACATATATGTTTTTTCCATTTAATTTTTCATGTTATCACTACTCCATAGACCTTAAGAGGCAGTCGTAACATTCAGGGCCTCACCATGATACGAGCAGTCTTGTTTAAATTTTTTTTCTGAAATTTCCAATCCAGAGTTGGAAGCGGTATAGCAGCAGAAACCTATTCATTGTTTGGTGGTCTGAGGCTCATTTTTTTCATTTGACAATGCAAATCAGCAACTAAGTTAACTGCAGAATGACAAACAAGACTGCTGATACCAGGGCGACGCCCAGTGCCCTTTTAAGCCTAAAGTTTATCGTTTAATCCATGAAAAAAAATTCTAAATGATTAAAAATTAAAAAATAAAAATGTTTTGAAAAATCAAACGCTAATTAAAGCACAATGATACATGCAGTATATACAAATCTATTTGCTAGAAAAAAAATTTCATATCAAGGCGAAGCCTTGAATGCTCCGACTGCACTGTAACGCATAGGGAACTGTTTTTATTTTAAGATTATTATAAAATTTTTACAAAAAAAAAGAAATTACGTTAAGAGTAAGGTAATATATTTCGCTTATAACAACGTAATTTGATACAGTTTCTGGGCCAAATTACTTCGCTGTCAACTTATAACAGAAAATATACACTGCGTAATTATCCCAATTGACTATTTTAAAAACCACAAAATTTAACAAAAATTGTTGTCAGGTTTAAAAAAAAAATAGAGGCCAGGAAATCAAACTGAGGAAAAAAAAACGCCGTCATTTCTTTTGAAAAAGCGAGACAAAAATTAGCATGCCTCTATTAGGTTAAGAAAGATCTCTGAGTCAAATTAAATAGCCGGGTACGCGTTACTATTAAGAAACACCTCACGCGGCATCAATAGTTTTCAGATGTTACAAAAACTCGCGAAGAAGATAGTTAAAATCTCGAGCTTTGTCTGAAGAAAAAAACTTTCTTGAGCACAAAAAATCACAGTGAATTTTTTCGATTACTGGAAAACTGAACATGAAAAACTTTTATACTCATATTTTTTTGCGCGGTTTGACTTCCTTCCTTTTCAAACTGACTTGAGACTCAAAAGATACTAGGAACAACAACAGTCACAAAAACCAGACGAAGTAGCTTCTTTTTGGACAATCAGTTGGAAAACAAATCTAAACGAAAACATAAATCTAAGCGAAACCAAAAACTCAACATGAACTTCAGCAGAAACAAATTTAAATATTGGCTACTAAATTACTAAAAAAAAAATCACAAAACAAGCTGCAATTATTCTGACTTTTTGAAACAGACAGCTGCAGAATTTTGGGTAAAGTTTACACATAGGCGAAATCTGAGCGGTGCACTACTTGATATTACACAAAAACGTAAAAATTATAAAACGTTTTTATGTTTTATGTTTTTGTCAAAGTTTACACATAGGCAAAATCTGAGCTTCGCATGATATGCCAGACATTTGACTAACAAATTAGCAACTGAACAAAACTTACAAAACGGAAACAAAACCGACAATAGAAAATAATATTTTCATAAAAAATCTACAGTTTTAGGTCCCACTTGAGACTAGAATGAACAACACCTGCATTTTGAAAAAAAGGATGTGGAAACAAGAAAAGAAAATTCAAGACAAAAAACAGAAAACAATACATTTTTTAAGACAAAAAACAATACATTTTTTCATTGGCGAACAAAAAAACAGAAAAACTTATTTCACTATTTTTTTATTTTAAACTACCTAAAATTGGACAAACTCAACGTATGCATTAGAAAACTCAGCAGTTATCACATAAAATTGACGTTGCAAAAAATCAACTTGTCTAGCAACTTTGATTTAAAATATTAAAAGCTTTTAATTAAATTTTTTTATTTGCTGGCAATTCAGTATTGTTTGGTTCTTGTTTTTCAATTAAAATAGCTATTTTTCAAAATAATACGGACTAACAAGCGATGAAAAATTTTTAAAAAACCAAGGATAAAATGCAAAAACTCATATATGCAGTGACTTACACTAGAAAAACATGAAAAAAAAACAGCTGATAAAACAATCAAGAACATCAAAGTTTTGAACTAAGAATATTGCGCAAACTGAGAAAAAATTTACAATTTAAGAAACTCGAAAACTTGAAATTTTTGCATGTTTAATTCATTTTTTTTATTGAAAGGGGTCTGGGAAACTGATTTAATTGTTTCCGAAAGAAATTTTAAAACTTCCAAATTTCTTACAAAAAAAAACATGAAGTAACAGAAAAAATACTATTAGAGGAACTCATAACAGGCACACATGCCCACGTCTGACATTCACCCACTACATTCCCCTATCCACTGAAATACGTGTAACAATTTCACGTGCAAAACCTGTGCCCGAATTTATTTACGGAAAAAAATGAAGTTACCCGATTGCAACACTTTTGCTTATCGCAACGGTAAGCAAAACAAAAAAAAAACAGAGAACAATGTTTGAAAATTTTTTATTCTTTATATTAGTCAGACGTAAAATTTTTTTTTTCATTCACAAACAGAAAACAGAAAAAGTCATTTCACTGGTTTTTTATTTGTTGAAACTACCAAAATTGGAGAAACTCAACAAACGCATAAGGAAACATATCAGAAAGCAACTCAACTTAACATTGCAAAAGGGGAACACAAACATTTAAAATATAAGATTTTCCTAATTGTTGGCAATTCAGGCTTGTTTAGTTTTCGTTTTTAGTTAAAATAGCTACTTTTCAAAACAACATAGAATAAAAATCGATGAATATATCTTCAATTGTTGTAAAAAAAATTCAGAGAATTAAACTTAAAAAATTACGAAAACTCATATATGCAATTATTTATACAAGAAAAAATATGAAAAAAAAACCAGCTGATTGAACTTTGAAAACACAAAAGATGTAAGCCAAATTTATTTTGCAAAACTCAAAAAGAACTATTGAAAACATAAGAAATATTATAATTTAAAAAATCTAAAAAATTGATATTTTTTTCTGTTCAAAGCTTTCACTTTTAATAAAAAGGGTCTGGGAAACTGATTTAGATTTTTCCAAAATTTATTGTACAACTTCAACAATTCTTACAAAAAACATGAACAAACACAAAAAATACTATCAAGAGACTCATAACAGGCACACATGCCCATGCCTAACATGCACCCACTACAATCACCTCTCCAGTTCAACACGAGTAACATTTTTGTTCACATGCGAAATCTGCGCTCAAAGTTACGGAAAAAGTCTAGTACCCGGTAGCAACTTTTGCTGATCGCAAGGGTAAGCAAAATGAAAAAAAAGCAAAGAGCAACGCTTGAAAGTTTTTTTCCTTTATTCCTTTGTAAATTAGCCAGACGTAAGAAATAGATAATATACTCTTTCATTCGCGAACAGTAAAAATTAATTCATTTGTTCTTTATTTTGTTGAAGCCAAAGTTAGAGAAACTCAACTAACGCACTGGGAAACTTTGCAGACAGCATCTCAACTTGACATTGCTAAATGTTAACTCATGAAAATTTTTGAATGTATTATTTTCTGGTTTGCTGGCAATTCATTCTTGTTTATTTCTCAATTTCAATTGAAATAGCCACTTTAAAACAAAATGGACTAAAATTCGATTAACAAATCTTCAAATGTTTTAGAAAAACTTCAGAAAAATAAATTTTAAAAATTACGAAAACTCATATATGCAATTACTTACATCAGAAAAAAAGTGAAAAAAAACAGCTGATTGAACAAAAAGTGGAAATTGAGACAGTATATTACCATCAGTCTTACAGAACAAAATCAAGCAAGTAGGGAGAAAGGCAACTCGGGAAGAACTGTTTTGTCGACAATAACAATGATACTCGATTGCTTTACAGGAGTATTGATACCGTGTCCGTGTACAAGAAGCCCAGAATGTTCCACTCATTTTCAAAAGCAATTTAATAATTTTTAAATTTTGTCCTTTTGGTGCTTGTTGTACTTAGAAGCACCAGATGAAAACTTAGAGGATAGGTAATTGAAGACTGTTTTTAATATGCCAGTATGTTTGGTGTCATGGAAGCTCTAAATGAATCGGTAAGAATCAGTTTTTTTAGAGACAGACAAAAAAATGCACAATTGAAATGAGAGTTTTTTCTATTATAACACATACTCGCTCGCTTTACTTGGTCGAAATTAGAATAAGAAGTAAAACTTTCACAACAATTTTTCTCAACACAAACATTTAAAAAAAATTAATTAGAGCTGCTGAGATTAACGACTGAAAGAAGTTCAATACGAAATATTACTCAGCCCATTCTGATGATTGTTGCAGAACATGGAATTGCGTGAAAAACTGAAAAATTAAATTTTTTTACAGATTCGAAGACGCGAGACAAGAAAGCCGGTGAAACTAAAAAATTCCAAAAACATGAAAAAACCTAGATAAAATGAAACAAATACAACCACTTCTGATAATTTCATGCTATGACAAAAAAAAGTAAAACTGTCGAAGAAGAAAAATTACCAGTCAATCCAAAGCCAAAAATTCTTGAGCCAAAAAAAATTTCAAGGTTTTTGGTACGCCTCTCCCTAAAACACGCACACAAAACCCTTTGTCGCTCATCATGTTAGGAAATATCAGGCCACTATGCCTATCAAATATTGGTCAATTAACAACCAAAATGAAACAAAAACTTCGAACTGAACGGGTTTTTAAAATGCTAATAAGCCCAGAATAAATTGTTGCAGTTAACTTTCAATAGAGATGAACCCTGCGACGCTTCAATCTAGGATCCAAATACTGTGAGCAGATTATATACGGGAAAAATTTTAGGACGCGGTTGCAATAGCCTTGCTAATCGCAAGATTGAAAAAAGCTAAAACAACGCTAAAATCAAAGTTTCAGTGGTAGGAACAACGATTCTACATTTAACCTCTTGAAAATAAACTTGCAGAGAAATGCAATTAAACACTGTTCACTTTTTTTGATACTGATGGCTTAGCATTGAGATAACACTTTTTTGAAGCAAATTATTCACGCAAAAAATGTTCTTATTGCAGTTTGAGGCTTACTAGTAAAATAAATCATATATTGGTGCTTGTGAGGTAAAAAGGAGAACACCAACTGAATAAATAACTATTTTCCCAAAACAAATTTGGTTTTTGCTCAATACACTGTTGTTGTTTTTTCTGGTGATCATTTTTGCCATAAAAAAAAACTTTTTTTTTCAATTAGTTCAATGAAAACTTCTCAAGAGGCTGTTTGTTATTTTTAAATTTTGTTAGAAAGATTTGCACCTCTACAATTAGCCGCTAACGCATGCTCCGCAGCTAGTTATTTCAGTTGAAATTGGCCGTTTTCTAGCAAATGTAGATGTTCGGAGAATAATTTATGCAGAAAGAGTCACATTACATGGTGCTCACCTCGCACTTCAGAAGAACATACTATTTTTCATAAGGAAAATGATACTGTAGGAAGTTAATATTTGCATAATTAAATCATATCGTTTTTTATGCTGGAAAAGTTTCCTTGATCCCGAAGAAACTCGACTTCGAGCTTCAAATAATTTTTTTTTACAATTAAACTGTTTAAACTTCAAAAACTTTATGATTGGGATTTTTTGACACAAAGGCAAGTTTGCACTTCGCATACACAAGCAAAAATATGACCGATACCGGGAAACACTGATTGAGTAAACTTTGAGCCTACATAATTACGATATGAAGCAAGCCAATTATGAAGCAGTACCAGTCAATTTAAAGGCTCTTTGCCAGTTTCCCGCCGCCTCGAAAAATTACAAAACAAAGCAGATCAAAAATAGTTCATACGGCATGTCGCATGTCAGAATGTTCTAAAAATTTGTTCCCTCTTTCACGCTGACATGTTTCAATGCATATTATAACATGAAAACTTTAAAAAAAAACGTTCATAAACTGAATTTCAGAAATGAAATGGGGGACTAGAAAAGAGCCAGTTTGAAAATTAAAATGTACCAACTAACGTGACTCAATTTATAGAGCGGATTCATTTTAACTAGTATACGAAAACGATCATTAAAACATCCGATTTTGCCCAGGTTTGCTCTTTCTTATTTTGTTGCGTGTCTTCTTCCCTACCTCTATGCTACATATCCATGATACAATGAAGCTACAGCTATTTGTAATATAATAGTCTGTGTGAACATTCTTAGCATTGGCTGTTACTTAGTAGCTGGTTATTGAACTTATGCACATACTGCAAAAAAGAAAACTTTTAAAATGAACACTAATTTTTGCGTTAGGTTGGAAAGAAAACGGAGTTCATGCTATCACAGAACTGTTGCTAGTGTACTAAAAAATATATCAATAATGGAAAAGTGGTCGAGGACAATTTTTCCGCTGGGGATTCAAAAGACTGTTCTTTTTTCAAAAATAAAATCATTCTAAGTTTTTTGCTTTAATTGCACGGTCATAATAGGAGCGCATAATTTACATTACTCTTAAAAAAGAATTTGCATTTATCCTACAAACTTGTCGAGTAGCGATGAATTAATCTTGGTGGTAAAAAAACAACGAAAACCAACTTGAACTAAATAAATTTTTTAATTACGTTTTTGGCACTTGAAAAGTTAGCATTCAAATGATTAACTTATTTCTGTTGACAGTCTATTTACCCTAAAATGAACACCAATGTTCAGCTTTACTAGTGTTTGCAAGTTTTAATCATGCAATTTGAAAGTAAAACAATACAGCTTTGAGGCACTTTAAGTTTCAAAAATCTTCTAGTAAATTTCATCTTGAATTAAAATTCACCCAAACTTAAATTCAAAGTCTTATGTTGAAAAGTCATTTTTTTCGACTTCTGGTGAAAAAAATGTACAATACGGTCGACCGTCACTTTTTTCCGTTTTCTTTCAAAATTTTCATTTCAGTCATTCAATCGAGAAAAAATCTAAACCGAGGCATAAACACTTGTAAAATTTTCATTTCAGAATCAATAGTTCAAACTCTGATAAGCAAAACCGCCAACAGGCAATAAAATTGTAATAATTAACTCAAAAAAACATTGACTTGTTTTTTTTCAATTCAATTTCAAATTAACAAAAACTCAATTTCAAAATCCATTTTCCAGAGAATATTTTGATTGACCCTTTTTTGATAAACAATAGCCACTTTGAAAATCTCATTTGAGCTTGGAAGATTTCTTCCCAAAAAAAGTTGAAATCATCCCGACCAATGTCGTTACAATGTTCATTGACACTGAATGTTTAAAATTTATTTCGTTCATATAATTTTAATTGAACGGCTTTGCAGAGAAACTTAAAGATAATTTAATTTCGCTGTTCCAGCGGTACACTGAAACTTACCACTCCCATTATGCATATTTGATAACCTCCGGCAAAAGCACAAAATTTTGCAGTTAATAAAGACCGCTGCAACCAAAAACTGCAAAAAATAGTAACATAGCCAACAGAGTTAGAAAAATTTGCACATTTAAACACTGCGCTCCACAAACACTAGCGACAACAAGGCAAAAACAGCTCCTGAGTTTCTAAAAGTAAAGCCTACGACCTAATGCGACCTCGCAATTATGAGTCTCACGCACTAACCACTCATCCGCGGACGCTTAGTCCATCAAAAACTAGCCACAAATAAAGCTGAGAACAGATGCTATGAAATTTCCAATGCTACAGATCGTGATTATTTAATGTCATTAGTAAACACTTTTAATGAACATTTTTTGCGACTTAAATTAGAAAAAAAAGAAGGCTCGTACAAAACACTAGCTGCCCGATAGCGTAAATAAATCACCTTCATGCTTTTTGAATTTTGAGAACACTATGATTGACCGATTTTGCTTAAAACTAATGCACTGTGAGAACAATGGATCAATAGGTAAATTTTCATTCCGCCGAGAAATCAAAACCTACTTTCGAAATCAGAAGTCGATAACGTTTTTCGTGACCTTAACACGTTTGATGTTCGATTGTGAAGTTTGCCTTCTTTTTTTTTAACAAAGGAACAGAACTGAATTTAGAAAATTAAGATCATTCCTCGATAAATCAATTATTGCGGTTTATATTCGAGTCTTCTTTACGTTCATCGACTCTTAATACACAAAAAATTTCTGAGCTTGTTGAGTGTAGATACTAAAAGAAGTCTAGCTGAACTAACTATCAATAGATATATTGAATAATAATAAAAACGCAATTTTAGCTTGAAAAGTATCCAAAAGAGCGACCTTCACTCTTGCTTCAACTGAAATCAAATTTTTCAACCAGGCTTTTTCTGAAAACTTTTTTGTTTAATATCAATCGAATCACAGGACTAAAAAGTTAAGCATTAAATACATCACCCGACCTCATCTGATGTATATTTGTGGTAACTTCTTACGAGTGCTAAAATTTAAAAAAAAGAAGCAATTACTTGCCAACCAATAGCGGATTTAGGGTGGGGGATTCCCCTTCCCTCAGGGATTCGACCCCCTGCCGACCCAAAGGGTCCACTTTTTGTACTATTTTGGGATATCCATTTTTTGCTGAATGACCTTAAAATTTTTCTAAAGGCGCCAATCTATACTAATTTTGAGAGGGGAGCGCGCGCCAAAAAAAACGCGATTATTAGGTTGAAATTTTCCATAAAGTGCCTAAGACCCCTTTTTTCAAATAATTGCCTGCGTTGCAGAAAATTTGGTCAAATTAGGGTCTTTATAGTGGTTTAGGAGAGCTCAAAAAATCAATTTGCAGAGCTCTCATTTTTTTTGAGAATCCGCACTCTTGAGAAACTCCTAGATCCGCGCCTACTACCAACTGAAGACCAAGTAGCGCTACGTAGCGGGTCTATACAATTCGAAAATTGAGTGGAAAAATTTGAAATTGAAAATTATTTACAGAATGAATATGAATGTTCTATCTGACACAAATAAAAATCTCATATGCTGCGAACCACTAGTCGAACGCACTTGCAACAAGCACTCGGCTGGTTCAAATTAAACGTTATCAATTAACTACCAACTAATTAAGTTGTGTCGTCCATTTACGCCACAATTGTATTGAGACTGTAAGGAAAAGAGGTGTCCTTTGAAAGGGCAGCAAGGAAGTTAAGTAAACAGCACACAACAACCACTTCAAACGCAGTCAGGTCGCTCATCAATGCAAACTGAGGTTCAGTAGCTTTTCTGCTGACCAATTTGGACTGCAGCAAGCCAAAAAATGTTAAATGTGACTATTTGAATTCTCATCAGATGCACATTTCGATGTTTGAAGTGGTATAGATTTACAAATTGAAATGTATTCAACAAAAATTACGATCTAGGGAACATTATCCAAATAAATTACGAATAAAATACAAAGTGTTATTTAAGATGATTAATTAGTTAAGAATGTAGAAAATTTATTAGACCTATTTGTAATTATTTATCATTCTTATTTCGACACTCAGCAACGTTGTGTGTGCACCACAACAACACAAATTGAGAGTCATTTGAAAGTAAAATTTGAGAGGCGACGCAAAAAGTGAAGTAAAGGGGGTGACGGTGTATAATAAAACTAAGAAGAGATTTGCGGGGAAAGTAAACTATCAATTAATTCGATTCATTTGCAATAAAATAGAAAATTTAGGGCATGGCTAAGGGACTCTGCTAATGACTGAGAGATGATATTGGATGGGTGCCCGGAAGAAGCATTGCCTCACTCTGCAACCCTGCTCAGATTCGACAGAGAAGGGAGATTGCTTTAGGTTGTGTTGGGTGAGATAATGCAGGGTCAGCCCCATAAAACAAACACTTGTTTAAAAGCTAACTTGTTTTTAGTTACAAAAACTAGATGAGTGATTGCAGTGCGTAAACGTTATTGCAACAGGATAAATCACAAGTAACCCATTGAGTCTCTCTCATTACCCATCTTACTTGGAGGGCGTGGAGTCTTATGTCATGTTCTTCAATTGCATTCTCCTAATACATCTCCTAAGTTCCACCTAATACATCTGCAAGTGTCTTCATTGACCACTGGTTGCTGTGGCTGCCTGGTTGTGTGAGTGACTATGCGATTGGCCAGATGAATTGCCCAGTATGTTCTGGTGCGAGAGGGAGGATGACGTTCTGGCAGGTGGGTCTGGCTTACTTGTCCCAGACGAGGAGCTCGACAGCACACCACCTGTGCCTGAACCAACTCCCAGCTTGGTTCCATAGCCACCAGCTGCACCTGTAGAGCCCATAGTTCCCAAGCCAGAGGACGGACCGGTGCTGATTCTATACTTGGGCTGGGTCATGTTCTGGTAGCTACTGGAAGCGAATGCATGCTGTTGCTGGAACTGTTTGTTCTGCTGCTGGAGCGTAGCAGACATTTGGCTAAGACTGCTGTGGTTTGATGAAAAGAGCTGCTGTTGCTGTTGTTGACTTACCCCCACTGTTCCCATTGAGTGGATAGAGCTGTTGGGTATCGTGCTCCTGTTGGAGAAGCCAGATCCTGTCGAAGTCATGACAGGAAGTGTATTGGCGAACAAATTGAACTCTGAGTTGGGAGGTGAGAGCCTAGAGCTGGACGCTGAGGAGCCAGGATGATGCTGCTGGAGCGCCAGAAAAGAATTGGAGTTTCTTCCAGAATGCTGCGAGTTCTTTTTAGATTGGAACCCACTGGAACCCGAGTCCCCTGATCCGAAGTCTACATGATCTTGACTGCCATGTGAGGAGGCGTCGAGACCATTGGGTGTGTGCACGCTCAGCCTCTCCATGCCCAGAGGCGATTGATCGGTGGGAGAGACAGCGAGAGAAGGGTGGGAGTGAGAGGCTGCAAATTGGGCTGCCAAGGACTGGATATGGGCCTGGGAGAGAGGTGCACTTCCTAAATTGCCAGAGGGTGCCACTGGTCCGTTATAAGAAGCTGTTTCATCTAGAGGAAAACGACCTGAAAGCAGTACGAGAAATATTACACGGCACGCCATGATTACTACTGCACTGAAATTTATCAGAAAATGTGAGTCCTAAAGTTACAGTAAGCTTGAAAAGCTGAGTCTTGAAAAACGAAAGTTTAGACACGGGAGGTTACTTTGTATACAGACACGCAACTGACATCGTATTGTTTACTCACCGTTGAGATTGCGCTTTGCACTGTTTGCCTGGTGAGATTGAGATGCGTTTGCACTTATGAGCAGCTGAGGATGAGGGTGTTGCTGGTATTGCTGCCCAGGAGAGGATAGCATTGGAGAAGCACCAGTGGGACCGGAGGCTGTGCCAGGAGACACTCGTGAGCTTCCCCCTGGTCCCAACTGGGAATTAAGGGTGCCGGCGGCGGCAGCCGAAGGTGATTGCACTGGATTAATATTTACACTACTACTACTACTAATGTTATTATTGTTGTTTGTGGTCGACGATGGTGACCTAGAGTGCACTTGGGACAAGTTTTGAGCAGAAGCTGTCGTCAGGTTCAGCCCTGAAAGAGCCGAGGCGCTCATTCCAGATATATTCGCACTGGATCCAGCGCCCATTTTCACTACTGCTCCCCCATGGCTGTGCATGTTTGGGGGTGGGGCATACTCCCTTCTGGGTTGCTGCGCTGGCTGAGAAAGAGGTTGTCTGCTCTCCACTATCTCTGGGATGTCGGATGCAGGAGTGTGGCCTCCCTTCTCCAGCTCATATATTCTCTCTTTCAATCTGATGATCTCCTCCTGCAGATTGGAGCACTGCTTCTCCGATCGGGTCAGTTTTAATTCTAGTTGCTGCTTCTCGAAGCCAGAGCGAGAGTCTTCGGAGGACTGCAGTTGCATACGGGATTCCAGATGGCCACACTTCCCCCTCCACTCGTCCACAGCAGAGTTCAACTCCCCTACCCGTCCTGTCTCAGCTGCGAGGCTGTCTCTCACCGTCTGCGTGAGTTTCTTCTCATTGTACAGTTTGTACACCAAAGCCTGTCTGTCTTTCAGCAATTTGACCGTGTCACTCTGTCGTCTGCTTCTTTCATTCATCAACAGCTGCTTCATCTTCACCAAGTTATTCTCCATGTTCTTCCTGGCCCCTTGCTCCTCCTCCAACTAAACCAATCATTACATTATAGTTCACTTCGCCTTAGCTTATTGCTTCGATTACAGAGCAAAAACAATTCGAAATGGCTGACCCAAATTTTTTCAAACAACCCTACTACACTGTCAAACACAGGCGAAGCTGCTCTTCGTAAAAACAAGCTACTAAGCATCAAGAAACAGCTTTCACACAGGGCAAAAGGGAGCTTCGCACCACTTGCGATAAACCACGAGCGTAGGACTGCAAGCTAGGGAAAAGAAACACTGAAAAATTTGGTGCAACTACTACTATTGTAAAAAATGACTTTTTTGTAACAATGAATGTCAATTTCAAGAAAACGGTCGATAAGCACAGCCACCAGGAATAAATAAGCTTTTATTAATTAGCGCGCTGCTACTATTAATTAGCGCTCCAAAAATACATGGGTAAACGTCCATTGAGCCGAAAACAACAAACACAAAAAAACGTAATTAAAAAGTTAGCGACGGAATTCTAAACCATGGAACTATTAACGACAACCGACCTAACATACCTTTAAATAATAAAAAAAAAATTGTTTCAAACGACACAAAAACAATTGATCGAGGCAAAAAAAACATTAGCCAAAACTATTCATGCGAAAAAAACTAAGAAAAAAACAAAGGAAAATAATTAAATAAATTTTAAAATTACAGGATTAAATCAACAACAGTAGCAACTACAATGAAAACGTGTTACAGAACAAGAAAAATCAAAATCTGCAATGATGCAACTAAGCCGACAAATCATTAGCAGAAAAGCGAAAATTAGCAGAAAAGCGAAAGTTAGGCAATTCACTTTTATTCATAGTGAAAAAAAACAAGGTCAGGCCTTAAGGTACAAAGGCAACCGCGTTACCTCTATACCAAGTCGAAAGGAGTCTGGACGCTATAAAGGTTCAGAAATAAAGCAAGTTGATTTCCTTACAAAATTATGTGAAAAGTTTTGACGGTGTGAAAACCCTAGTTCCCGATACCAAGACACTGACTCTCGAAGTAAAAAAAAGGTCAAAAATAGCCAACCGGCAGTTGGAAAATATTCAATGAACGCAAGTAAATAAAAAACGGACATAATTTTTGAAAAAATCGCAACAATTAAGATTGCACAGATAAAAAAGATGGCCTTAATGCTCTTAGAATTTCTAAAACAATTTGTGATTAACACTTTTTGGATAAAATTAACTCCTTCCGCTGTTCGATAGGGGAGTTTGAAATGAACTGAACTTTAAAAAACTCAAAAGACTGGCCGCAAAAAAGTAAATTTGTGCCTAAACAAATTTTATGACTCTTAACTGAAAAAAAATCATCACGACCTTTAGAAAAGTATGTTTTTGCTCTTTCACACATGTTCTTTCACGACAAAGCAAGAATGAAAAATGAAATATTAGAACGCATGAATGAAAAAAAAAATCATTTGCATAGTTTCGCGCACTTTTCCGGGCTCTTTCACAATTTTCTGACATCTTTCCCTAAGAAAGAGCAAAAACATACTCTTCAACAGTTAGAAGAACATGGTTTAAGATGGCCTCGGGCAAAAGAGCCGCACTAGGGCACTTCGTGCCGTGAGGCTGGGCTCTTTTTCCCTCGGGCATCTTTCAACTATGTTCTAACTACTACTACTACTACTAAGAGTCTGAACTATGTTCTTCGACTCTTAAAAATATATGGCCTTAAGGCTCTTTGAATTTCAAAAGCAATTTTTGATTGTCACTTCATTCATAAAAGTAACCCAATTTGAGAAATCTGGAGCAATGAGTAAATTTTTTAAATTCAATAGGAAATCTGAAAATTTACTTTCACTTTCGAAAAAAGAAACTGATCATCTGAAAGAAAAAACGCAAAAAAAAATTACGACCTATTAAAAGTCTAATTACGTTAAAAGAACGGAAAAAAGCAACAAAAAAACTGAAAAAACGAATTTTTAAAATATATGCCCTTTAAGTGAACCGCACGCATGCATGGAGCAGCTAAGTTGATTGCACTATAAAACTGCCCATGTTGCTTAAAGAACCAAAAAAGTGGCCACTCATAAACCCGAAAACACTTAATCAGCCATCCGTGCCACCAAATGAGCACTATTTTATGCTAGTTGGATAGAAAAACAAGTGAACTCGTAAATAATCAATGCTCGCAAGCTCGCATGGGTAATTATCCTGCGCACTAGGTTGTTCAAAAAAATTACAAGCTAGTGCGCAGGATAATTCAAAAAAGACACAAAAAAAGCCTGTGTGCAATTGAGTAGATATATGGGGTTCGGAATGAGTGAGTAGTGTAACAAGACTAGAGTGACCTTGAGCACGAGTTTGTCCCTCTCCTTCTCCAAGTGGTAAGCCACTTCCTCCCCCACTGCTTGGTCAGCTGAGTGCTTCTTTTTCTCCTCTTCCAGATCAGTCAACGCCTAACCAACACACACAACATCACAATTACTTTTTATAATTCAGATGGCGTCTGACTTCACTCTGTTTAGAATGAAGATTGAGAGAGATAAAGACGGAGAGTAGTAACCTTGTGGTAGCGTCTTTCCAGGTGTAGAATCTGTACTCCAAGTCTGTTCAGATTGCGCTTGTGCGTTTTCACCAACTCCTCCACGAACAGCAGTGGCTGGTGAGTGACCATAGAAGCTTGATGAAGGCACGCATCCTCACACGAACTTGTCCTCTGCCCTCCTCCTCCTCCTCTACTCCCACTCACATCTGATCCACTGACGGCGGCAGCAGCAGCAGTTCCATTGCTGTCACTGTGGCCCTTGCCAGGTGCAGCAGACGAGGATGTGGATCTGGTGAATGTATTGAGGAGCTGTGTGTCTCTGTGGAGTGCTGAGAAGGGGTCTGTGGCATTCAGCTGCCCATACTGCAGCAGCACCTTGTGCTTCTTCAAATTGTCCTTCTAAACTACCACACTTATCACAACACACTCAAAACAGTACAGCTGAGACGCCCGTCGTTTGATCTTTACATCAGCTGAGAGAAAGTTGACAAA
Source organism: Symsagittifera roscoffensis (assembly GCF_963678635.1). Taxonomy (NCBI): domain Eukaryota; kingdom Metazoa; phylum Xenacoelomorpha; order Acoela; family Convolutidae; genus Symsagittifera; species Symsagittifera roscoffensis. The sequence continues at coordinate 1,840,703 of NC_087066.1, forward strand.
AAAAAACACCAGCAATTTCTCAATAAACACGAAGCAAGCGCGACTTATCGATTATTTCAAGATGATTATTTCCAAAAAAAAAGTAGGAACTCGGACATCAAGATCATATGACTTCCAGGAAAAGTTGAAACCTAGCCAAAGGAGGGATGAAGAAGTGTCAAAGGACTCAACAAACAAAAAATGATTGAATTTTATACGATTTTTAATTTCGAAACCAACATATCACGTTAAAGCTATTTGAACTTCGAGAATGATTGACAATTTTTTCATAAATAATCTGGCATTAAAAACTCGCTGTAATAAGGTATGGGAAAAACATGAGTTTTCTTTGAGTTTACATGCAAAAAATCAATCTTCTATTCACTCTTGCAGTATTAAATTTTAGACACAGAGGCGAAACAGAGATGCGCATCTCTTGCGATGGAACAAATTGTATGTCTAGAAAAAAAATAAAAAATCAGATCTGAAAAAGCGTTGGAAAACAATTTTGAAACCAACAAGCACCAAATCAATTTGACTCTATCAGGGGTTTTAAACTGGCCAGCTATGCAGATACACGCAATGAAACTATTTGTTAACAGCACAACGAACTTAGAGATTTTTTTTCAGATAAGACAAATTACAATTACCGAACAATTTTTATCATTTTGCAAAAATCAAAACATGTAAGATAAAACGAACAAAACTAGAATGTTTCTAAAAACCAGAAACTATTGAAACTTAAAAAACGATTTTCAAAATATTCAAAATCTAATAAATATTCTTCTTGCTTGAAAAAAAATTGCTCAAAAAAGCCGAATCAAACAAAGATGTAAAAACAAGAAAGAGACGCTGCTAACAACAAACAAATGATTTTGCAGTTCTTAAGCCGGTCAGACAAAAACAAGTTTAAAGAGAAATTTGAACAAAACCAAAATCAAAAAACGCAAATAAACTAATATCGCTAAAAAAGAAGAAAAGGCGTATCATTGAACCAATTTTAAAAAACGAATGAGTCCAGAAACGTATCAAAATTATCTGAAAAAGAAACAAAAATGAACAAACGTTTTATTTTTAAATTGACAAAAAAAAACTCAAAAAATAAAAAGTTAAATCGTTACAGTTTTAACACATTGAAATTACTGTGAACTAAAAGAACACAAAAAATTAATCAGGAAAACTAGCAGACGGACTAGCAAATTTGAGTAAGTTGACGGAGTAAAACAACAAAAGCGTCTAGCAAACTTGAACGAAATTACCTGAAATATTGAATTGATTTAGTTCTGATTTGATAGGACTTTCGGCAGGCTTACTTGGTCTCCATTTTTCAAACGAAATTGTTAGCAATTGCGATAGAATACTAACATAAAAAACAACTAACTTTTTAATGTCTTGATTGAAAACAACTAGGGGCCCAGCTAAAGCTGGTGGTATGTATTTGATATTGAATAAATTAGCTATACTGATGCGGCACAAAAAATATGATTTCAAAATATTGATGTGGCCCAGAACCTTAGTTTTTTCTCTAGTAAAATAAGAGAGAAGAGTTGAAAAATTTGAGATAACCAATGATCCCAAGGAGATAAAATTTCTCTTACAAAAGACTAAGGAGCCACCGATTTGATTAAGACAAATTAAAGAAAATTTTTAAAAAAATTATCAAAAACGGTCAAAAATTCTAAGCGGTCGAAAAGATTTCCTGCAAACAGAAGTTTGTGGCTACTTGTGCAGAAATTATTCCCAAAACTATGGTTTTTCGATAGAACGCAACCTGAGAACTGGCACGTTTGTTTTCGCGGAAAGTCAGAAACTGTCAAAGTTTCAAAACATTGACTTCTTGGAAGGCCATAACTTTTTTAAGCAAATTCGGCATAGCCAATTCTAAAGGTAAGCTTTCAGCGATATGTTATTTTAAAATATGGCAGAGTAATTTTCGAGAATAAAAATTCAAAAAACGGTCAAAACCAAAAATTTGACTATTCCGAGGGCCATTACTTTGTATAAAAATTGGGTGTAGCTGCATATGCAGTGAACTTTTCGAAACATTTTTCTATGAAATCCAAAACGAAAAAATATATATTGGTCAAATAATCCCGCTCAAACTTTTTTGAACGCTGTAGACAGATGCATCAAGCATAAAAAGACTCTTTCAATTAATACCCCCCTTTTTGGAAAACCAGTACAAGTTTATTACAAAAACTACTTTTTCTAATTAATTTGGAAATAATTTTCCATAAAAAAAAGAAATTCCAATAAACCGAGTAAATCAAACACTAAAAGCTTCATCAAAGAAAAATGCGCGCAGCAAAAAACCGTTTCAAGATGTGACAATTAAGCCGACAATTCATTGGTTAAAAACTTTATTTGAAACAGATTAATTAACTCCCGTTTGAAAAAAAAAACAGTTCCTTGTCAGATTCAAACCCGGGAACTTCGGCGTTAGTGTTGGCACATACCTGATACTAGTAGAAATTTATACTAGTATCGATACTAGTATATACTAGTATATGAAATTTAGATACTAGTATCACAGACTTTCAAAGTTGTGAAAGTTGCTTAATTCACTAGTTGAGTAGGCTGCTTAAGTAGGCTAATTTCTTTGATGTGAGTGTGCTTGTTCACCGCCGATGCTTAGTAAGCATTTTCAATTGGTCTATTGTCGCGTTTCCTCCGGACAAAACTGCTGCGTGTTTATATCAGCTGGCTCACTGTTTTATTCAAGATGGAAAATGTTAAAATCGAAGATTACCTTCACGAAAAAGATGGAAACAAAGGAAAATGTCGAACTTGTGAAAAGTCTGTCATATGGAATCGACAGAAACTTGGCAACCATAAAAGATCGGGTAACTGCCGAGGTCAACCAACAACGGAGACCAACATGTTTCGAAGTTTGGTTGAGAAGAAATGTATTGTGACTGTTTCAACACCCAATAACCCGCCAGGTAATGAAGAAAATGTGGAACCTGCACCCAAATACCCTAAATGGATTGATTCGATGACTGCAATACAGAAAGAAGAATTGGACGTCAGTTTTTCGAGGATTTTGCCGGGAAAAGAGAAACCTGTTTTTTACAAGAAACTTGAAAGTAATTCATCTGACCTCTGTTTCTGTTTTGGTCCGTTTATGGAAGAATCGAGTACCCAGTACTCGCAGAAATTGCCATTCGCGTGTACCAAGTACCAACATCTTCGGCTGAGTCTGAACGCGCTTGGAGTGTTTTCAACTTAATTCACAGTGAGAGGCGAAATCGACTTTCTAACGTCCGAGTTAACAAACTTGCGTTTGTGTACATAAACCGTGCTTTCAGAGGCATTCCAGAAAACTATTCTTTTCATTTTGAGGATCAAAATGCATAACTTGATGTCTTCAATGTTTTTTTCTTCTTTTCAAGTCCAGGAAAAGTACCTACTAGTATCGATACTAGTATAAATACTAGTAGGTACTAGTACATACCAGTAGGCATTTTTCTCATACTAGTATAATGCCAACACTATTCGGCGTCCTAGGCACATTCGTTACCTCCAGGCTAAGTTTGAATTCATTTTGAACCAAGAAAGAAGTGATACAAGTGATTCTGTTAAACAAGTTGTTAACCAAAAAAAGTTTTTTCTAGTTTGAAAACGCTTGCAAGCGTAAAAATGATTAGAATCCAATTAGAAAAAATTTCAAATCGAATGTCGAAAAACTCAAAAAAAAGCTGAATATCAAATGTACAAAAAATAAAAACAATGAGCTATTTTATCTGCCCCAAAACGAATACGACAAATACAACCGATCGAACGACAAAAGTTTGAACCAATTTTTTTTAACTTCAACTGAAAAAAAAACACGAAAAAGAAAAAAAATTGTTAAATTTTTTCCAGTTATTTAAGTCTAGAAAAATGATTTAAATTTTTCTAATGTTTTATAGTAGAAATCAACCACTCCCAAACAATACAAAAACAAATGTACAGAAAGGTGATACAAAAACAAACGGAAAATAAGCAGTGCCTAAATTCTACCGAAATTTCAAGGGTAATCGGATACAAAAATTCTCGTATCCGATTGCAATACCCTGATCGCCAGGGTAGCAAAAGCAAGAAAATATCATTCAGAAATACAGATCTAAACAGATATGACCCAAGCCACGCTCGATCACCTGGTAAACTTATATGCATTAATGGAGATCGCATTACGAAAAACACGACGTGGATTGGTTAATATTCCGAGGCGGCTGTCGCTAATGAATGGTTCTAGGTTCCATAATATCATTATTGCTGTGCGACAAATGTTCCCTACTGCTGTTGAATCCCGTATGAAAGTTAAACTGTTTCCCCGATATTATCTAGGCTGACAAAAACTATGTCACCCTCACGAGAGATCTCGAGCAACCAACCCGAGCCCTTTACCACATCATTAATTTTCGAACTGACCTTTAACGAAGATAAAACAAAGTGAAAAGCTTCAAGTTCGGCTTCCAGCTGAGCCGCTATTGAACAAAGACTCGACTTGTTGAGAGAATTGAGACTGCTTTCATCGCCAAATTGAGCCCTGTTATTTGGTATACTGTCATTTGTATTTCCGAGTGGATCAATTTTCGCCTCAGAAAACGCCTCGTATTCCATATCTATTTACATATACATTTTGCTCCTTTACCCATTAAATCTAAAATTGTGCAATTCTTTACTAAATCAAACATAACCAAGTCACGATTACATTGACAAAGCAAATTTTTCAACAAAGAAGCCGTACATGATTGTGCCAGTCGGTCATATTTGGAAGTTTGACCTTGAGAGAAGCAAAAAACACTTGATTTTGGAGTGAAATTTAATTTTTCAAAATTTCGAATGGAACCTGTCATGCACGATTTTCTCGCGATAACTGAAAATCAGAAAAGAGAACTCAGAACGTTCGAGTGAAAAACGCGGGAAAGTTGCAAGAGAAATCGGTAGGAAATTGATATTCGCAATTTCCATCATAGTGAACAAGAGTAGAGCTGTCCCATCTGAAATAGAAGACAGAGTATTCCCGAGAGAACGATTATTTGAGCTGGACCAGTGTGAACCTTCGACGGAAAGGTGGACAACTTGAGTGTCCCAATGGTTCACGAGAAACTATATCCTAGAGTTAAGACTTGTCCTCGTTATTGAAACTGATAAACATTAAAACTCATTTAGTTACATTATTTAATTCTTGAGTTAATTACCGACTGAAGTACTTCCCCTTCTTGAGTGTGCTACAATGTGAGTACTAATTTAAATTTCTAGAGTGTGTTTTATAATTGTTATGTTGAGGTAAGGCGAGTTTTAGGTTGATCCATCTGAAATGGATCAAAGTTACACTGTCTAATAAAAAGTAACTTAACGGATTGTTCCAACCCGGTTTTTAACGGCGTTCATGTATTTTGGGTATCTAGAGACCTAAGTATGGGGACGTTTCTAATTCTAGAGTGGGGGGATATTTTAGTAGTAGCCTTTAAGCTGTAACGGGTCGTAGTCTCATGTCACAAACGAACCGAACTGGCTCCGACCGTTCTTGAGGTAGAAAAACACAAGAGATGGTGTCCCTGACCCTTGAGCCAGTGGTTATATGGCCTATTTTTCTTAAGCCTCATGTGTGACTGCAGTAGACGAATGTTACAGATTCGAATTGGAACTCATTACTTGAAGCTAAAACAAAAAGTGGTCCTATAAATCTAGATAGCCGGCGTTGAAATTGTTACAAAAATAAACAATTTTGCACAAATTTAGTGCAACTTCGGGTATTCGTTTAGCAATCTATTCGCGTTATTGTAACAGTCGCCTACTTTAGTCACATATGAGGCTTAAGAAAAATAGGCCCTATAACCATTGGCTCAAGAGTCAGGGACACTATCTCTTGTGTTTTTCCGCCTCAAGAACGGTCGGAGCCAATTCGGTTCGCTTGCGACATGAGACTGGAACCCATTACAGCTTAAAGGCCACTACCAAAATACCCCCCCACTCTAGAAATAAAAACGTCCCCATACTTAGGTCTCGAGATACCCAAAATACATGAACGCCGTTAAAAACCGGGTCGGAACAATCCGCTTAGTTACTTTTTATTGGACAGTGGAACTTTGATCCATTTCAGATGGATCAACCTAAAACTCGCCTTATCTCAACATAACTATCATAAAATACACTCGAGAAATTTAAATTGGAACTTACATATCGACGCACTTGAATATGAGGAGTAAGTTATAACTGAGCAGCTTGAGAATTAAGTAATATAACTAAATAAGTTTTAAGGCCAATTAGTTTCAATAACAGAAGTAAGTTTTTGTCTCTAGAATCAAAGTCTCTGAATGAACCCTTTGGACACTCGAGTTGTCCACTCTTCCATTCAGAGTCCACTCCTTTCCATTCGAATAATTGTTCTGTCTCAAGTCCGTATTCGATTCTCCTGTTTTCAGGACAAGACAGCTCTACTCTCTTGATATTTCGTATCGAGAAATTGCGAATAGCAATTTCCTGCCTTTTTCTTGAGTAGTTTCCCGCAATTGTTAATTCGGGTGTTCTGATTTCTGACTTTTTCATTTTCAGTTGGTTCGAGAAAATTGAGCATGACATGCTCAATTCGAATTTTGCAAAATTAAAATTTCACTCCAAAATTGCGTATTTCTCAAGGTCAAACCCCTAGACATGACCGACTGGCACATACTCCCCGGACTCGAGATCGATGTCCTCATCGTGTGTTGTCATCTGCCAATAAGTCCCAGAGAACCGAGTGTTGCTCAAGATACAGTGCCAGTGGTCATTTACAGAAGTTTGCATCGAACTTAAGCTTATCTACCTTGCAAAATTCACGACCATGTAAAATTTTCACACTATCGCTAAACAGCAACCAAAATCTGCACACACCTGCACCTGTGAATTTTCGCTTTTTAAGCTAGTAATTTAAAATTTCTTTTGTCCTATTTCAGTCAGAGAATTGTCATGCATCAATTTGATTTATATACTAGATCTATCATATTAATAACAATATCTTATTCGTTTAAAATTTCTTTTCCGTGAACCCAGATTTTATCCAAGCTCACGCTCAAGCCCCCTCCCTCTCAAGACTCAAGACTCTAGAATTTCCTTTCGAGCCACTGGCTCACCTCATGTTCTTCGCCTTCGAGGTACCTGATACCGGTGTTCTTGGCACTGTAATTTGTTCCAATAGTGCCTCTTCGTCATCGGAGCTAATCACAATTTCCTCCCAGGCCTTCAGCTGTTCATAGGCTCGCATCCACTCTCTCTGCTCTTGCAACCTTTTCAATTGACTTGGTAGGCCTTTCACCTTCGACTCCCGGTTCAAGCAGAAGGAGTTATGAAGACTCAAGCTCACATTCCTCGCCAGGTCCTCCTCCAGTATCGTTTCCCTCGCTCTAGAACTGTCTCTGGATATTCTGCCTACTCTTTTCCACCCCGCCGTGATTGCGTTTCGATGGGTTAGCAGAGGTCTCTTAAAGGCATCTGGCCCTATTTCAGCTTGGAATTGTCGATATTCCTTCTGATGTTTCCTCATGTGGTCCTTTGTCACTGCATACAACCAGGATGTTAACGTCGCACGAAACCAAGGAAAGAATCTCAGGCGGCTCCATATGTGTCTGACTTGCACTGGTATGGCGAATAACTTGCATGCAGTCTCGAACAACTCCAGTCTCCTGCTGTAATCTATCGCATAAATCGATTCAGCTGTTGGCGCTCTCGATTCTCTGTACTTCGCTATATTCTCCTCAATCCATCTCAGAGCCAGCATCGCGCTTACCACTAAGATGGTCACCTTTTGTCGATACTCTGGTAGTCCTAGCGACTTAATTTCTTCTACGTCCCAGATCAGACAGAGATTGGCGCGGTCCGGGTACCACACTGTCTGCGCCAGACAGTGGCATGGACAATCCCCATGCGTGAGGTCGATGCTTCTAAGGTTGCGTTCTCCCGAAGCTTCTAGGAGAGGCTCAAGTTCCATCATTTTCTCATGCACCACGTCGACTTCTTCCGAGCTTGAAGCACCTACTGCGGGTTTCCCCACCACGTTCTGCTTCCCATGATCACTTGTATTTTCGCTCTCCAAGCCTAGAAGTTCTTCACCCCAGATTTCACTCAAGTCATCTCTTTGCTCCTTTGGTACTGCTCCTCGGATCTTCCTCAATAGCTTGTGTGAGTGGTGTGACATCCGAGCTAGTCTCACGCACTTGGGCACTGAGAAGGCTTTGTCTATCATCACCCTCTGGCTGGACACCTCCACCATCGCCATGTGTAGTGGATAGTGGCTCCCACATAGGTTAGCCAACACTGATCCCACTAAGGATTTTGCATTTAGAGGCAATCCATAGGCTTCGCTCATGGGAAATCCCATCTCTGCCTCGAGTCCGATCTTCCAACTCTTGATGTGCTTCTGGTTCACTTGTAGCACTCCGGGCCATGATTCCACGCTTAACGCGGTCACCAGGTGATGTTCTGACTCTAGCCTCTCCAGTGACTGGAGACTGCACATTCTTGAGAAGAATCCCAAGGCTGTCGCTAGGTTCACGGTGGTCCTCGCGTAACATTCAGCCACTATCTGTACCTCACTCTTCTCCCTTTCAGTAATATCTTCAAACCAGGTAGTGAGGTCCTCTTTCTGGAAAGATTGTATCCTGACGCATAATCGTCCATCACAAATATGTTCGCCGTTACTGCATGTCGAATCAAGACAACTGCCCGGCTCCATCCTCCTCACCGGCTCTGTTCCACTTGTCACCTCACTTGATTCTTTCACCTGAGGCAAGATCAGTTTGTGTACTATGCTCAAGATCGCCAAGTCCTCATCCTCTGTCGGTGCCAATCTCACTCGCTCAGTGACCTCCTCAATCATACTTGCATGGGGATGTGGACACCAGGAAGGTCTGAGTAATTTCCATACCACTCCCAGGTTCGTGATCAACACGCCACTCCCATCACCCATTTTTAGCTCCACTCTTTTACTTGAGCGTGGCACACTTATCACTCCCGGCATCCCCTCAAGAACCAGACCCAGGCTAGGTCTCTCTCTCTCCACAACGTCTATCTCCACTATCTTCTCTGTCCAGAACTTCAACAGCTCCGCCACTTCATAATTTCTGTTGGCTCCTCCAGCTTCCAGGTCCAAGAAGGGGTTGTACGCCATTCCCATTACTCCAGAAACATATTGGTACTCTCCCTTTCTGTTGAGTTTCAAGTACTCCCCTGACGAAGCCAGGTTGCGGTGAACGTCGTGCTCCTCTTCGAACTTCTTGTTGTAGAACCTCCGTATCTCATCCAACTTCCTATGGTTCTCCAGAGATTGCCTAGAACCATCCTCCCTCTCTATCCCAGTGCTCTGATACACATTCAAGATGACTGTGGAGACTCTCCTTTCCAACGTCTTGCTTGCGACTGCTTTCTGATGACATGCTAGGATGGTACTGTCAGTCATCATCGACATCGTCCACCTCAAGAAACAGGTTGCATCCTTCCTCCTTGCCAGACTCAAGCCTGAGTTGTCCTTGGCAACGTGCTGCATCAACATTCGGTATATCTCTAGATTTTTTCCTCCCAGCTTCAACTTGTCGTATGAAGTCAGCGTTTCCAGCTCTATCCCCAACAGGCTCCACGCGAACATCAGTTGTCCTGCAGTCCTGATAAAGGGATTCGCCATCAGTGGTGGTGCCGATGAGGATGTCCTCATCGCCTCTTCAAAATGATCCTTCAATAAGTTCTGCCAGGATCTCTTCAGCTGGTTTGCCAACTCTATCTTGTTGACCTCAGCCTTCTGCTGGGTGGCCCAGCTGTATCGTTTGCGAGCCACTCCACTGTTCAACTTCTTCAAACAGCCTTCCATCTCCTTCAATGTCTCGAGAGCTATCCACCATGGTCGGGAGGTGTTTCTGGTTTTACTTTTCTCAAGTGGATCACTGGTCACTTGCTTCCCGACAGCTTGATGTTCACTTGAGACCCACTCTTTGCCAACATCTACTTCCCAGGTCTGCCCGCTCGTCGAACCTCGCTTCATTTTTATTCTTTGAGGTTTGAAATCCTCCTCCGTCACGGAACTAGTGGGATTCTCCATTTCTTTTTCTATGTCGAGCAGTTTCCTCGGTTCGTAGCTACTCTTGTAGGCTGCTGTTTTCCATCGCGCCAGAACCATGGGAGCCGTCTCTCTCAAGTCTTTTTCCGAGACCGCGTCAGCTGAAGGACTGCCCATTCCCTCCACGTCTCTCTTCCTCTTGCGAGACCTCACGTCTTTGCTTGGGGGCGTCATTGGTATCATCACTGATTCAACTTCCTTTTCTCCAGCCAACTCTTGCCTCCCCCCTGCTCGAGCCTTAAGGATATTAGTACTTTTAATCATATTACTAGTTCCTACCTTATCCCCCCTTGTACACTTAATTATTTTATTGTCAGTTTTCTGTTTCGGAGTAGAGCTGTCTTTACATTTGTCTTCTCTGGTCTTTCTTGACTTTCTCAACTCGACCATTTTGTTCAGTAGTTCCACTCTAGCTTTCTCTTCTAAACCCGTCCCCACCAGGACAGGCTCACCAAACTTCACCACCGTGTCCCACAGTTCTTCTTTGAAATTATCCAACGTGGTGTCTTCATCCACTTCTCGATTGAATTCGCTCAAGAACTTTTGCCAAGCATCTCCATCCAGAGTGCCCAGGAAGGCGTCTCTGCTTCCCTCGAAGGTATTCTTCTCCCTCCTCTCCGTACTCAAGAAGATCATTCCCATGTTGGGATTCTCGCTTGTCAACGACATTTCCGGGTACTTGCGAGGGGACGAGGTCAAAGGTGGCGTGGGAGTATCTGCCCAGTTTTCTTCACTCAGGTCTTTCAACAATTCCTGCGCTGTGAATTCCACTTCCGTTGGCTTTTGCTCCGGTGTGTTTCCCACTTCCATATCCTCTCCTGCCTCACTGAGGGTTTCATCCATGCTTTCGTCTCCTGACTCTGCTTCCCTTCTCTCAAAGATCCTCTTGAATCGATCTGCCACGGTGCCACTCTTTTTATCCCCAGGGATGTCTACTGGAAGGGGTGATGGTGTCGCTGAACTCGTCGCCTCACCTTTTGTCAGTGCCACGTACAATGGACCTGCTGCATCTAACTTCTTTCCTTCTCTATTACGCTCCATCAGCTCAAGTCCGTAAGGTGCCCGGTACTTCCTTGTGGCAAATAGCATCGCGTCTGCTTTCAGTGCTACATGCCCTTCTTCCACTATCATCCTGCCATCGTCCCATACCGGCCGCTGGTTCTCTAGGCCTGCCCGCTTAAGTACTCTCAAGGTATCTTGCACGTCGAATTTAGGGGGCATCGACCCTCTGATCTTCTTGGCTTGAGTCGTCCATGAGTTTATCTTCACATCGCTAGTATGGAAATAAATTGCTGCAGTATAGCCGATGAAGAGCGGATCCCAGCCGTCAGTAAACTCCTTCTGCCGTTCTTCAGTCGTGGTTCTCGCGTAGGAGGATGGGACAACCAGGGAACTGTTCATCCCTAGGGTCATTCTCCTCACTATGGGGAACTCGGGAATGCTCGTCGGTAGGGCTTCTCTCTCCAATATCGCTTCCAGCTCCTTTTTCACCAACTCGAAACTTTTTGTCCATGCAGGGATTCTCAAGATTTCTTGTCCATTGGCTGCCAAGGGATTCAAGTTCCAAAACTTGGGGTAAGTTTCGATGGGGCCCTCGCGCTTGCCTCCCATCCGGCACTGCATTTGTCCTCGGAAACTGTACACGATCAACTCTGGATCCTTTACCTTTCCGAAGAGCACCGTGTTGCTCATTTGTGCCCTCAGCACCTCTTGCTGGCACCAGTTCAGTGTCGTTCCATCCAGTACGCTTATGAGGCTCACGTGGGTCACGGAGTATCGATAAGCTGTCACCAAGGGATCTGGAAATGCAAACGTGACAGCCGGTCCATATATACAAGTCACGACCTCCCCCAGCCCCCGGATAATCCCCATGGGATCCGATCTCATGGCTAGGCATAGATCCGTTAATAGGGGCATGCCTCCATTCACTTTCCTCCACTCCTCTCTGGTCTTCGGGCTCTTTTCTTCGCCAGTCAGGTGCCTGTTCTGCATCAGTAGATACTGCACGAGCAGCGTCCTTAGCCCGGCTGCACACTTGTACGAGTAGGTCTCAATACTCGAGTGTGTTCTTCCCATCGCCAGGGGCTCCCCATACCTCATCAATCGGTGAAATGACGCCAGTTCACCGTGGGTCAGGAGTACTAACGTCAAGTATCCATCTATTCTGAGGGTGTCCACACCACGACTGAACATGTATGCGGGGCCCATATTATACAAGTATCTTGGGTAGACCAGGTACAGCGCCAGCAACAGGCTGATCGGCATATTCAACATCTCCTGTATAAACGCATCAAAGATCGTCTCCTTCGCACTGTACACCTCAGTCAGGAACTCTCTTCCCCAACAAGGACTCAAGAACTCGAGAATCTCATGATCCCTCCTCGTCTTCAGCTCACCCCACGCGTGTTCTCTCCAAAATCCTCCAATCGTGACCTCATTGGCTGCCGTGACGAACCTGCCAACCGTCATCCCCTTTTCCTCAGCTTTTCCCAGTTGCTCCTCGAGAAACTCCCAGATCTGCTTCACCAGAGGCGGCGCATCCTCTCTTGTTTTCCTCGTGGCATTTTCCAACCTTGGGCTTAAGAAGGGCCATCTGCCTCCCTCTTGCGCCAACCGATTCCCCATCGACTCCAGTTGTTTTTCCGATGTGGCCACGTTCTGCCTTTCGTTGTTTGGCCCTCTAGATCTGCTGGTCGAGCTCGTAATCGTCAACTCCATGTCCCGAAACCACAGACTAGCCGTCAGGTGAATTATCACTGGGTGATCATCCCTAAGGATCGGGCTGAGCTTAAGTTGCCTGGCAAAGTTAGATATTTCCAGTAGGAGGACCTCGTCCAATACGATGAGGATATCAGCCAACTCGTGAAAGCCTCTCAATGCATGGGAGACGTCCGCCCACGCTGCCGCGAGTTCTGACTTGCACAGCCTCAAGTTCGTCGGTTCCAATTCTCGGTTGGGAGCTGCCATCAGGACACGCCACCCATTCCCCTCTGCGATCAAGATCAAGATCGCGTACACGAATTGCAGAGCCAGCGGCATGCTCGAGTACCCGGGGGATGTTGTGAACGCCACTTTTGTCTTGGCGCCGAATCTTGAGGCAACATTCTCCTGTACTTCATTAATCGCCGCGAATAAGGTCTGGATGGCCTCCCAGATCCTCTTTGGCGTAGGTTCACCACCCTTGAGCTGCTCAAGAAATCCCGTTGCGTGCAGATGATCGTTCATCCCCGCAAACAGCAGTAACTCAGGTTCGCAGGGCATTTCTGACTTTATTGCCACTACCAGGGTCAACATCTGGTTCAGTTCCGCACCCGGCAAGGTGTATATCAGGGTTTCTGGCCAAAACAACTTGGGAGACGTACCTTCGAAATCTGATCCTGCCACGATCACCACCCTTGCTGCAGCTGGGTCTGCTCTGTCGTAGACCGCTAAGGTTTCGGCCAGTTGCGCCTGCCCACAGGGTTTCCCATATCGGGGGTCATTGGCCAATTTTGCGCCTTCATATTCGGCGTCTGGTAACTCCATCTCTCTTGGGTTCATCAGTTTGTCGACCACTCTCAACTGTGCTGGAGTGGCCACTCTAATTCTGGCAATGCTGGTCCGGTGCTTGGGAGGCTCCACCACCAGTCCCGGGCTCCCCAAGGACTTGAGAGGTCTGTAATTAATTGGTCCCATCATTGACCTAGTGGGAATTCCACTCAGGTCTGCTGTCTCTGTCAACTTCGCTCTCGAGAAACGCGTTTCATGAGCCTTCAACCAGTCCACGCACTTGTGCCTCCCCAAGTCTTCATGTGAGACCTGCTCAAGACCCAAAGCCCTCGCTAGCTCCTGTCTACACTCTAGGTCTTCCAGATCCAGTTCCTTGACCTTCTCCTCATACTTCTGTCTGCTGGTCTCCAGTGGCTTCTCTGACCTCTTTTTCTCCGCAACCACCACTGAGGACATTACCGACCCCTGGGGAGTTGCTGATGTCACTTCGTCAGCTTCCATGGGCGTGGTGCTCGGCAACTTGGCCCGGCTATTCCTCTCACTATCTCTAGAATCGGCCCTCTCGCCCAAGCGACTCGACAAAGATCTCGGGTTGAAGAAGGGTGGGTTTGGGGGTGGCCCGAACGTGACCTGTGCTGTTTCCAGCAAATCCGTCTCTAGCGCGCATATATGCTTTTGAAAGACGTCGTTCAACCATTCCACCCCTCTGGGCCTGTCAAAGTGAATGCCATCCGCAGATGCATTGTCAGGGAAAGAGGTTAATTCCATTTGCTCAGCCACGTCCAGTAGCCTAAGGGGAAGGACACTCCTCTGATGAATCTTCCTGATTGTTTCGTTCAGGCTGCGCACCTTCGTATTCATCTCTACCGCATGTTGATCCGCTCCCATGTTGTAGGGAACAGTACACACCGTGAGAATGGACGGGTCCATTTGGATCCGTATCTCCTCGAGAATGCAGCTCATCTTTTCATGCAGCCTTGTCACCTTCCTCGCTTCCCCCCTTGACACATCATTCGTCCCGACCATCAGGGTGACTGTGTACACGCTCACCATCCCTAGCATCTCAAGAGTCGCTAACATCTGCGGCGTTGCGGCTCCGGCGAAGCTCAAGATTCCCGTTTGCCAATGGGATTGGATCCGGGTCAGCACCCGCAGCAAGCTGTCTCCAATGATCAAGTGAACCGAGCCTTCAGGCACTCGAGGATACGTGAAGTACTCCACCCAAGTCGCATCGTGGAAGCAATCTCTTCTCTCTCTCTGCGCCGGATTCCAGTCTATACGATTGTGCTTGCGATATCTCCCATCCGTATTCTTCTTGTAGCTCGAGATCATCACACTCCTGACAGGCTGTTCCCCCCAAGTCGAGGGTAAATCCACTCTTACCGGACTCTCGCGATTCCTGAGCTGTAACCTCTCCTGCAACTCTTTCAGCCGTGACGAGCCGCCACTACTACCTGGGGTCGAACTCGGTGTGTATCCAGGCAGCGCGACGTCCATCAATGGTCGTATTACTTGAGTCTCCATTCCACGCAGGGAGGACGTTGATTCGGGTGGTATCCATACCTCCAGCCCCTCATTCATATGTTCTTGCGCCGCACGATTGAGGTTGAATCGTCCCTTTGACCTAGGAGCTTCGTCCACCTCCATGCGTGACTCTGGCCTTGAGACAGTCACTACCCGCTCTTTGGGCCTAGCCCCTTTTTGCATATCGAGCTCGCGCTGTTGTTGTTGGATCCTCTCAAGTTTTGCTTGGTCTCTCTCGAGAGCCTGCTTCAGCTGCTCACAATTCGCGGCATTCTCCCGCACCCTTTCTGCCTGCAGCCGTTCCGCCTTCATTATGTCCAATTCTCTCCGCGCTTGATCCCTCTCGAGCACCGCTTGATCCCGCTCGAGGTTCGCCTTATTCTTCTCCCGCTGGGTTCTCTCGAGTTCTTTTTTCATGGCACTGACGTCCGGATAAGCCTCCCCCGTCTGCTGTGCCCGTGACATCGACGGTACTTTACTCGTACTCTGGCTCGCGGGCCTGACTGATGGTCTGGCCGGCAGTGGGAATTCCCCCGCGCCATACTCTGTGTTGTTGTTTAGACCAGGGTTCCTCGCCAAATCGAACCCCCTTATCGCTCCATCCACGTTCCAGGACAGCCATCTGGTCTGTGCTTGATCGGACACCCCTTCAGTGGTGTAGCCTACCATCAAGACCGCCTCCGTCGCAGACTCTCGACACTCGCCCTCATCCTCCAATTGTAGGATGGCGTTCAGCATCACTGCCATTCTCTCGTTCACTTGAGTGTAATCCAGATCTCTCAGCCGTCTGTACAGTTCGTCAAGTGTGGGCTTTTTCAGAGCCGATGGCATGGACTTCCAGTATCGATCGGCCATTTCTGTGACTTCGATTGACTCTTTGAGTATTAGTACTTGAGTTTTACCTGAGCAACTTGAGTTTTACCTGAGCAACTTGAGTTTTACCTGAGCAACTTGAGTTTTACCTGAGCAACTTGAGTTTTCTTGAGATGTCGTTCTCTTCTTTTGATTAAATACAGATGAGTAGTCAATTTGAGATCAACAAATCAATCTGAAAATAACACCCGATATTTAGACCGACGAGCTGTGTTCCTAACCAGAAAGCCCCATTACTTTTATGATTAAAAACCCTCCCCTTTTCACCCTACTAAAATGATTCAATTTGAATTTTCTAAAAAACATGCAGACACATTTTATGTTTTAGCACCATCATTCATTTAAAATGATAATTGTCATGCCAATCACCCATGAGATCCCTTACCTGTTTCGTACCCCAATACCTAGCTCAAGATTCTTCCCTCACACCCGACTCGACGCTCCCGTGTACCTGACTCAGGCGATGCTCAAGTAGTACTTCTTGTGAAGATGCACCACTATCTCCGTTTCTGCAAAGACCACATGAAGAATGGCGTACAATTCCCTCGAGCTCAGTTTGCCCCTGTTTGGGTCGTACACCGGCACCGAGACCTCCAATATTCCTCTTTCAATCATGAAGTCGCGTAGTCTTGTCAGAGCCAATATCACGTGTTCGGGATCAATTGTGTTCCTGTCGTTGACTCTCGTTACTAGGAAGCAGAGGTATTTGCCCGGGACTTGTGCCACTGACGGTGGAAGCGCCGCCATGCCTCCCAATCCTGGCCTCTGTCTGAACAGAAACTCTACGTTCTGGTATTCTCTTTTGAAGTCAGCCTCCAATCTTGATTTGAAACTCATGTCCGCCGTGATGCAGATCGCGCTGGTCCTGTTTGACAGGATGAAGTCGCTATCCGTTATCATGATGTTCTCTGAGTATTCATTGGGTATTTCGAATTTCGTTTTGAAATTCCTTCCTATGGTAGGCTCTGGTTCTTCTTCCTCCAGTTCCAATCCGCTTGTTTCCCTCACTTCCTTGAGCTTCTTTATCATCGAATTTTCGGTGTGGGTAAGTCCTACCCCCACTCCCCGGACAAAAATATTTATCGACGTCCCCGTCGATGTAGTCGGGTCTGAATTGTCTTTAGGGATGTCCAGTGGCCTGTCTGTTGCTGTCCATCCGAAAAGAGGCTCCGCTGTCTTCATGTACTTTGCTGCTGATACATCGACTTGCTGCATGCTTTGTCCTTCGTGACCCTCGTCTTTGACATCACGCATCCACTCTAGAATCCTCAAGTTCGTATTCTCCCTCCTTTCTATTTCACCCTGCTCGAGATCCGTCTCCACTTCTGGCGTCGAGTAATCATCCTGCGGATAATGTCCACCATCTTCAATGACCTGCCATTCCTCTCCAGCTTCCAGTTCGCCTACGCCTAGTAGTTCCTCGCTTAACTTTTCTGGCTGTATCTTATCGATCAAGAAGTCATCCCCGTACCTATTGTACCTCATGCCTGTGCGTTTACGATTGCCCGTCCTGGTTTCCGGTGGTGTTGGTCGATCCGGTTCCATCCACTTCGGTACCTCGTTTTGCTCTGGGTCGTTCCAGTCTTCTTCTACAAATGAACCTGCATCCGACTCCACTTCTATCTTTTCGTTGTCGTCCAAACTCAAGTTCTCATTACCATCATTTTTCTCTCTGGTGCCTTTCTCATTCACTTCGCACGCTGGTTCCACCACCAGGTAGTCAAGACCCTCCATGTCTTTCGGCAGGCACCAATCCTCCGGGGACGGAACGTGAGGTTTCAGATTTTCGTAATGTGCTGCTCGCCCTGTACTCAAGCGATAGAACCTTCCTTGTTGATGTACTTCCGTAATCATGAACGGTCCTCTCCATTTCTTGAGTAGTTTCTTTGTTCCCTTGGGCGGTATGACGTTTTGAAAGACCCACACGTATTGGCCCACTTCGTATGGCTTTGCTCTCAGTATCTTTTCGTCATATTTCTTGCGTTGCCTCGTTTGCGCTTGTGCCGTGTTTCTCCGACATAGCTCGTTCAGCTCTTGTTGTCTTTTGATCGCTTCCTTCACGTATGCTTGAGGCGACGTCCTCTTCCCCTCGTACTCCGGATAGAAGAATGTCAGAGGCATTGCCCTTTCCCTGCCCGTCAACATCATGAAAGGGCTGATACCCGTTGTAGAGTGCTGGGTACTATTGTAGGCTCCTACTACCTGTGGCAGGTATTTGTCCCAGTCCGTCATGTACCTTGAGCAGTACACCCTGAGCATGTTGACTAGTGTCCTGTTCTGTCTTTCTACCAACCCATTGGTCTGTGGATGATAGGTCGTCGAGTGTGCTTGAGCAATGTGTGACCTCTTCATCAATTCTTTTGTTAAGTCCCCCACAAAAGCCTTGCCGTTGTCTGACTGGAAAGTCATTGGGCAACCATACCGCGATATCCAATGCGTTATCAGGTGATCACATGTTTCCTCTGCTGAGGCTGTCTGGCACGGAACTGCTTCCGCCAACTTGGTGAAGTGATCTATTATAACTAGTATTTGGTTATAACCCGATTCCGTCATGCAGATTTTCTGATGGTCTATCTGCACCACTTCATTGAATTCCGAACTCTCGACAGACTTGAGGGGAAACTTCATCTTCCTTGGGTCTTTTACTTGAAGGCATGCTAGGCAGGCATTCACCCATCTCTCGCAAGCTTTTCTCATTCCCGGCCAGTCAAACCTGTGAAGTATCCTTTGTTGTACTTTATCTATCCCCTGATGGCCCATTTGGTCGTGTGATCTGAAGAGCACTTCCGTTTGGTACAGTTGTGGTAGTATGATGAGGTTGTGTTTGTGTAATATCTTTTCCTCATCTCTTCTCTTGCACGCTACCACCCCTTCCGCTGTGTGGTAAAGTAAGTCTCTCTTTTCTTTGTAGAACTGGCTCAAGATCTTGTAGCTGTCTTCCTCAAGTTCCCCCTTCTCCTTGACTCCAGAATGGATCCATTTGGAGAGGTTACTTGTCATTTTGTCATTCTTCTGGGCCCTTATTAGGTCAGACAGTCTATATCTCGCCTTAACGTGCTCCTTTAACGCCATGATCTGTCCATTCATCTCACCAGGATTGTGGATGTCATCGCTCAGTTTCACACATATTATCCTTTTCATGATCTTCATGTCGTCCTCTGGTACCAGATTCGTTCTGACGTTTGAGTTGCACGATAGTTCCCTAAGAGGCTTTCTTGAAACTGCTATTTTCTCGAGCTCTGTTCCACCTCGTACCTCTTGCATTTCCAGATTGTACGTTCCTGAAGATGGATCTGTTTGTAATTCCCTGTCGTGCTGTCTCATCTTTTCTTCCGCCAGTATCATGCATAGACTGTCTTGATCCTCACTGCTCTCGTCCGAGTCTTCATCCCATTCTTTACGCTCCCCGGACAATTTTCCTTCTCCGGTTTCGTCTTCTTTCATGAATCTGGACCACTCCCCGGACTCTTGATCTAATCCCAGGTGTTCAATTTCTTCTCTGAATGTCACTTTCTGATCCCTGACTTTTGTTTGCTCCAGAATTTTTTCGGGGATTTTCTCAACTAGTGATCGCACAACTTCCTTGCTATCAGTGGTGATTCCTTTTGAGACGTCAGTATTGTTCACTGTTTTTTCTCTCCGAAGTATGGTTAGTTCCGGTGCCTCCTGACTTTTCCCTTGGATCACGGGTTTGTCATCCGATAGTTTCTCAAGCAACCTCATTAAGTCTTCATCTATTTGGACCGTTCCCTCCTCTACCTGGGTGAGATCGTGACCTTTTGCCTTGAGTGTTTCCCTCACGATTTTGGACTTGAGCATTATTCCTACCGGAATCCCTCTGCTTTTCTTCAAGATGGTCTTTTCAAGAGACTCTTTTGGCAATTCGGGATGATCTTCAATCGGTTTACCTGATTTGTCCAGCCATCTCGTGAGTGGAAGACTGTCGTATGTTTCTTTGTCCATAAAGGAGAAACCATCTTTGATCTCAGGTCTGTCCGCCTCTCTTTGTTCTTGTCTCTCGTAGAACTCCGTCTTCTTGCTCAAGCTGTCGGCATTTTGATGTTTGTCTCGCGTTCTATGTTCAATTATCATGTTGTATCCGTCCAAGCGAACTATCCATCTCCCAATGTAGCTCTGGTCCATTGAGTACGTTTTCAGCCAGCTTAATGCTCGGTTATCTACTCGCAGTTTGAAAGGTTCACTGCCTAGGTACGCTCTGTATTTCTCGACAAAGGTGACCACTGCGAACATCTCTGCTTTCGGTGCTCCGTACTTCATTTCTGTGTCACTTAGGACTTTGCTCCCGTATGCTATTGGTCTCAAGACTGTCTTCCCATTCCATTCTTGTTCTTGATGGAGAACCCCAGAAATCGCGACTACCGACGCATCTGTGTCCAGCACGTACATCCCCTTCTCAGTCGGCATACCCAGTACTGGTGCCTCACATAGCTCTTTCTTTATTCTCTGGAATGACTCTTCTGCTGCGTTGTTCCACGTGAACTTCTTGCCCTTGTGTCTCATTAATTGTTGCATCGGGTATACCTTGTCCGCGTAGCCTTTGATGAACTCCCTGTAAAAGTTAGCGAAGCCCAGGAAGCTCATCAACTGGTGCTCTGTCTTCGGTGATTTCCAGGTTAGGACTGCTTCCACGGCGTCTGGGTCAGGTCTGATGCCGTGCTTGTCTACCATCCTGCCCAAATATTTTATTGAGTCCTTGAGTATTTCACACTTTGATGGTTTGCACTTCAGCCCCGATCTTTTCATGCACGCGAACACCTCATCAAGTCTCTCAATGTGGTCTTCTAGTGTTGGCGTTGCTATTACCACGTCGTCCACATAGCACATTACCAGGTTGCCGTACTTCTTGGTCACGCCTATCAGCGCGTGTGCCATCAGCCGTTGAAACGTGGCTGTGGCATTGCAGAGTCCAAACGGCATCCGTTTCCATTGAAACAGACCTAACTCGCAGGCGAACCCTGTCTTGTCCCTGTCTTGTTTCCTTAATGGTACCTGCCAAAAAGCCGAGCCTAAATCAAGAGTCGTAAAAAATTTTGCATCACCTAACTTCGAGAGGCTTTCATCAATTCTAGGTATGGGATAGGCATCTTTCACCGTGACGGAGTTCAGGTATCGAAAGTCACAACAGAACCTCAACTGGTCGCCTTTCTTTTTGGCCATCACTACTCCACACGCCCACGGTGACTTGGATGGTTCTATCATGTCATACTCTAGTAACGTCTCGATTTCTTTTCTACACGCGTCCGATTTGTGCGGGGTCATACGCCTCGCCCCCTCCCTGTGTGGTACCGCGTTTTCCTCAAGTTCTATTTCATGCTCCACAAAATTACAACACCCGATATCCGCCTTATGCCTCGAGAAAACTTCTTCGTTCCGCTCTAGTACGTCTTTGATGGCTTCGAGCTGTTCATCTTTCAGTTTGCCCCTCAAATGTTCAATCTCCGGCAGAAACGGTTTATCTGTCTGCATCTCATCTAGTGTGGGTCGCTCTGGAAAGTTTGAACAGCTCGACAGCCCATCGTCCGTTTCTGACTTAAGTGATTTAATTAGGCCTGAAGAATATTTAATTTTTTGCAATCGTCTCAAGATACAAATTTTATCCCTGTGATTGGGACAATCAACAACTTCATTTTGTTTTAAGTTCTCAATCGTTTCATATCGAGTTTTAACCGGCAAAGCATATCCCAGTTTCCTCCCTCTCTGTATCGTGATCGGTATGTCAAGGGTATTCAACAAGACACTGACGCAGAGACCACTCTTCGTTATCGAAAATGATCTTCCTAAAACAGCAGCACTTTGACTATTAGGGTTTGGAACTATACATACTTGCTTATTGTCACTTAGTTCATTGTAGTTTTTCATCCTCAAGCTCACGATTGCTGCTTCATTAGCTTTTAGCCTCACTCTCCTACTCAAGAATACCGGTGCTTTGTTTTCATTTGCCATTATCAAATTTACCGGTTTGATTGCGTACCTCCTATCCGGGTTCCGTATCCTGAACATTGCATTATTTAGATCAATCGTTACGTCGAAATTCCTGATGAAGTCTCTGCCCAAAATGAATTGGTCAGATTCATCCAGGTTTTCTACCACGATGAAGCTCATCCACAGGTTACGTTCTCCCAAATTGAGGGCTATTATCGGCGTCCTGCCTAGCACCCGAAGGGCCCCTTTGTTCGCAGCTAACAGCCGTATTCTCGAGTCTATCAAATCATCTTTGTTGAAGCCCATTCGCTCCCAAGTCTCAATTGGTATGACACTCAAGACCGCTCCCGTGTCAAGTAACCCACGTAACTGAGTCTTCTTTCCACTTATGTCCAACACGTGCCCTGTCACGTCTGCTTCCGTCCCGATGTGCATTGCATCTTCTTCAAGCATGGCACAGTGTCCGATCGATCTTACTTTCAATTCTTCTTTCCCTACATAGATTTGTCCAATTAGGTCTTCGTCGCATGTTATCATCGTCTTGGTATAGATGTTGATTCCATCTATATTTAGCATGACCTCGTGTGGACCGTAAGCTTCAGTGTATCTGTTATCAACACGTACCGACTTGCTGCCCCCTCTCGTGAGTAGTGCCCTGAGCGCTCTAGAAGTAGTTCGTGGACTTATTCCACTCAAGTAGTCTGCATACACGTCAATGTGCATTAACGTCTGGTCGCTCGGCTCGCTCAAGTTTCTAGTCACCTCGTGGCCGCCCACTGTGATTATCGACATTATTCTTGCTCCGATTTTCGATATTCCAAAGGGTTTACCTGTCACCATTTTCACGGTGTTACAATTCCCGTTCTTTGTTGAGCCCGTTCTAGCCTCTGGTACTACGTTCGTTCCGGTTAATGCTTCGTTAAAATTCTGTCTCTCGATCTCCAACTTTAGTCGTTGCTCTATTTCTTTCGCAGCCAGATCTTGTTTCACTTTGGCAATTGCTTCCGTCGCCGCTCTCTCATAATTTATCTCTAGAGAGCTCCCGGCCGCGGACTCTAACGCACCGCTAACATGTGTTACAGCTTTCACTGTCTTCGTCGGCAATTCGGTGTTTGGTGCCCCTAAGTTCCTAGATTCGAACTCGTTTTGCCTGTTCCGCTGATTCTGCACCGCCGCTAATGCCAACTTATGTTTGGGGTGATTCTGGTCCTTGACCGCTTCCCAGAACAAGGGACAATCCATTCTGAAGTGCCCCTCCTGGTTACAGAAAAAACATCTGGCGCCTATCTTGATGATTAAGCCATTATAGTACTCGTGTTCCTCCATCTGACTCATGTCCTCCTCATCCGGTGCATGACCTAGGCTCTTCATGCCTTGTTTGTACGTTGTGCAGTCAGCCACATGATGATCCGCTGACCCGCAGTTCGCGCATGATCTGCGCTTATCCATATCATCTCTAGGTTTGTACCATGATGACCTCTGGGGTTGGCTTCCCCCTTGCGTGTTCCTGTTTTCAGAATATGAGTACTTCTTAGGTTTCATCAGCATGTATTCTCTTGACTTCTGTCTCATTTCTTCTGGGGTGGGTGCGCTGTCCTTCGACAACGTGTAGTATGTTGCTAACATTGTCCTTAAGTCATCACTTTTCACCCCATCAATGAACTTCGAGGCAATGCTAAAGTTCCGTCTGTTTGTCGACTCCTCTGGGTCACTCCTCCTTCTCAAGCTCTCGAGGTCATCTAGGAACCGATCTATTGACTCGTCGTCCCTCTGTCTCCTTTTTTCAAATCGCATCATCGCTTGATGACCCTTCATGCCTGAGCCAAATCTGTTCAACAGTATTTCAAAGATTTTGTCCGCGGTGTCGCGTTCTTCTTCTTTCTTCGCAACCACACACTTTAATGCCGTGCCTTCTAAATTGCTGAGTATGGCTGTGCACGCTTGTCTTTCGTCACTCAAGTTATCTTGCTCTAGATGTAGTCTCATCACTTTCACCCAAGTGTCAATGCATCCATCGGAGTCATCTTTGAATTCTTTTGGCTTCTTGAATGTTTTTCTTGATTTTCCCTCTCTCCTGTCGCTCGAGTCAGTGTTCCTCGTGGCGAAGGCCTCTAGAGTCCTGTTCATCATCTCCCAAGTGCTGGCCCATGTCATAGCATCCGGTCCTGAGTTGCTGTTGGCTGTTGAATCTCCCGGACCAGTCGTCGTGTTCGACGTTCCACTCTTCATTATTGTTTTCGCAGCTGTTGGTGCTATGCTTATCGCATCCCTGGGTATGGGCAACGGTGTCGATTGCCGTTTGTTTCTTTGTGGTTCTACAAAATCAACTCTGGTGCCTTGCGTACGATCCGCTGCCGGTCTCTCTTGTGGTGTAGAACCTCTCAAGATTGCATCCAACTTCGCCTGTATTGCACACGAACTCTCTGCTTGACTCTTGCTCATTGTGTCCATTCTCCTTTCCAGGCTCCCTAATTGGCTGTTAACATCATCATATCGGTTCTTCAACTGTTGCATGTCTGTTTTGATGTTCTTTTCTCGTTCTTCATTGGTGGCCTCTACCTTGTCTGACATTTCCTTGAGTCTCTCCTCTGTTGCCTTAGCTAGGTTAAAATAACTGTCTAGATACTCGTGCTTGTTGTATCTTATCTCCTTTTTTATCACCTCTCTGTCTTCTTCACTGTTCTTAAGTCTTTTGTCGATCTGATTTAATTTCGCCAACAAATCGCCCAGCTCAATGGTAGTCTCTTCATGGTCAGCCGTGGGTTTCTCTTCGGCCATAGCCTCTGCTTTAGCTTGTTCCTCATTCTGGCCGGTTTCTGTCGCTTTCGTGCTCACTGTACCAAATGTTCGTGCTCTTTCTGCTTTTGGCTCTTCAGTCACGTTTTCTTTCGTTTTTATTCCGAACATTATTCCCAATTTTTCCGTAAAAGATGTCCTCTTTACTTGAGAGTCTTCTTTCACCGTTTCTTCGGTGTTGCCTATTGCATCTTCCGCGTCATCTATCGGTGAGAACTCTATGGGTTTCTGGTTCGGTTCCTCTGTATTGGGCATTGGAGTTGACTCTGTCGCCATCTTCCCTGTTTCATCCACACTTTGATCGGGTGTCTCTAGATCAATCTCGATGGTGGGTTCTACTCTCTCCCCTTCCGTGCCCTCTTTCGCCCTGTTCTCCGCTGTACTCCTTGTGCTGACCATGTTAACTGAAAAGTTCTTCTTTGTTATCTTCGGACCCATTGGTGTTGCTTTGCGTAGCGACGAATTATACTTTGCTTCGGTCGATCTTTTTTCAGCTACCGGTACCCTGCTCCGCCTCATTATTTACAATTGTTATTATTTACAATATTATTATCTACAAAAATTCTATTCTAAGGTTTAAAAACTCCAAGGAAAAAGAAATTAATAATTCGCTAAAAACAATTTTTCTTGAACTCTTGTAAGCTCTTTCGTGTTAGGTTAGGATAGGGAACGTGTTGAACGTGTTGTTATACTTGGTGCTTCAACCTAACCTCCTACTTTTGTAGTACCCCCTTCCTAATGCTGTTCCAAGACTTTCTCTTTACCGTCCCAAGACCGTTCAGCGTTGTCCCAGTACTTCTCGTTGGTACCTTTAGACCAGCGTCCCAAGACCAATGGCCCAAGGCTAACGTCCCAAGACCAACGTCCCAAGACTAACGTCCCAAGACCAATGTCCCAAGACTAACGTCCCAAGACCAATGGCCCAAGACTAATGTCCCAAGACTAACGTCCCAAGACCAATGTCCCAAGACTAACGTCCCAAGACCAATGGCCCAAGACTAATGTCCCAAGACCAATGGCCCAAGACCAACGTCCCAAGACTAATGGCCCAAGACCAACGTCCCAAGACTAACGTCCCAAGACTAATGGCCCAAGACCAACGTCCCAAGACTAACGTCCCAAGACCAATGGCCCAAGACCAATGTCCCAAGACTAACGTCCCAAGACCAATGGCCCAAGACTAATGTCCCAAGACTAACGTCCCAAGACCAATGTCCCAAGACTAACGTCCCAAGACCAATGTCCCAAGACCAATGTCCCAAGACCAATGTCCCAAGACCAATGGCCCAAGACTAGTGTCCCCAGACTAACGTCCCAAGACCAATGTCCCAAGACCGCTTCGTACCAAGACTGCTCTGGTCCAAGACTGCCCCAAAGTTGCACTGTCCCAAGACTGTGTTGCTCCAAGACTGTCCCCAGACTGCAATGTCCCTAGACTAGTTCGGTACTGTCCCAAGACTCGTTACTGAGTGTCTGGATATAGGATTTCTTTCTTCTTCGTTGTAGGGACTCCTTGGTTGTCTGTACCTTGTACCACCACTCAAGCTCTAGTGAAAATTTTCCCAAAAACCCTCTCTTGGTTGCCAAATCTGGCCCCCCTTTTTTTTAGTTACCTCTTTTTGAATGTTCCCAGCAATTGGGAGCCACAACTTGTGTGCAGGTATCTTGTGATCACCTGTTTGTATTAAAAACCAATCGCAAATCTTCCCCAAAACGCAACAATGTCTATAGAAAAAATAAAATTCTGTACCGAAAAAATAACAAAACAGAGTAATCGACCCACCTAAAATTCAAAGGAGACAAATGTCAACCTTCTTTCAAAAAAAATGTCTGGTACCTAATTGCCACGCGTTTTCCTCCCCCCACTAGTCGTCTTATGAGGTGTCACGAAAACTGTCTATATCCGTTCCCCCCTACCGATCCAACCAGCGTACCAATCTTAACTCGAGATAAGTTTTGGATGTCCACCTATTGTTACCACGCGTGTTGATGGCTAATGTAACTAAATCAACGTTGTCGATTAACTAGTTACTCTAATTCCCCCTTTTTTACAATTTACAACCGCCAACCTCTAACCTAACCAGCCCCCCTGCTAACCTCCCCCCTGTTTAGCCCCCCTCTTAAGCCGAAAAATCCCTTAAGCGCCGGGTGCTAAACCTCTCTTGAGAAAACCGTAGACCTGTTTCCAGGTCTGCTTGAGTAAAAACTGTTTCAAAACAATGGGACTCCGCTTATCCAATTTTACACTTATTTCCTATAACGTAATGT
Organism: Symsagittifera roscoffensis; assembly: GCF_963678635.1. Classification (NCBI taxonomy): domain Eukaryota; kingdom Metazoa; phylum Xenacoelomorpha; order Acoela; family Convolutidae; genus Symsagittifera; species Symsagittifera roscoffensis. Next base: position 1,867,647 of record NC_087066.1, read on the forward strand.
GGATTCTAACGATACCCGTTGTCCGACTTGAGAACACCCCTGTGCGTCCTCTTGTAGTGGCCCTGTGCTGGTTGTCTCTGTTCTGCCCTTGACAGCAGACCCACTTTCCCACTCGACTGGTCACCTCTTCCAATCAAGTCTCCTGGTGGTCCGTTTCGATCCTTGTGAACCTCTTCCCACTCGACTAGTCACCCTTTCCAGTCAAGTCTCCTAGTGGTCCGGTTGGGTCGCAATCTATCTAAAAACCCTTAACAACGCCCCCCACTCGGGCACCCTACCAAGGTCACTGGTTTAAATTGCTAGATTGATCGAAACGATCGGTCTTGTAAAACAGTATGTGTATACTATTCAATTAATACAAAGGTTCGATCCAACTAATTTGGTATCAAAGTCACTGTCTTTTTTCGTTTTATGGTTTTTGTTCCTATTTGTTTTCTTTTTTGCTCGTGTTTTTGTCCCCCTAGTTGCCCCCCTTTACTCGGTTAGCTAAGCCTCGTTCGGAGAGCGTACCAGGAAGTTTTCTTGAGTTTTCTTAAAAAGCTATCACGGTACAACCGGATGGTTTACACATTCCCGCTGAACCGTACCACCGGTACTCTAGAATGGGCATGTAGCCCGGAGCTGTGTCAAGTGGGTTCGACTCCGTAGTCATGATGTCGTAAAAACACCCAGGAGCGCCATAAAAACACTATGTAACAGTCGCCTACTTTAGTCACATATGAGGCTTAAGAAAAATAGGCCCTATAACCATTGGCTCAAGAGTCAGGGACACTATCTCTTGTGTTTTTCCGCCTCAAGAACGGTCGGAGCCAATTCGGTTCGCTTGCGACATGAGACTGGAACCCATTACAGCTTAAAGGCCACTACCAAAATACCCCCCCACTCTAGAAATAAAAACGTCCCCATACTTAGGTCTCGAGATACCCAAAATACATGAACGCCGTTAAAAACCGGGTCGGAACAATCCGCTTAGTTACTTTTTATTGGACAGTGGAACTTTGATCCATTTCAGATGGATCAACCTAAAACTCGCCTTATCTCAACATAACTATCATAAAATACACTCGAGAAATTTAAATTGGAACTTACATATCGACGCACTTGAATATGAGGAGTAAGTTATAACTGAGCAGCTTGAGAATTAAGTAATATAACTAAATAAGTTTTAAGGCCAATTAGTTTCAATAACAGAAGTAAGTTTTTGTCTCTAGAATCAAAGTCTCTGAATGAACCCTTTGGACACTCGAGTTGTCCACTCTTCCATTCAGAGTCCACTCCTTTCCATTCGAATAATTGTTCTGTCTCAAGTCCGTATTCGATTCTCCTGTTTTCAGGACAAGACAGCTCTACTCTCTTGATATTTCGTATCGAGAAATTGCGAATAGCAATTTCCTGCCTTTTTCTTGAGTAGTTTCCCGCAATTGTTAATTCGGGTGTTCTGATTTCTGACTTTTTCATTTTCAGTTGGTTCGAGAAAATTGAGCATGACATGCTCAATTCGAATTTTGCAAAATTAAAATTTCACTCCAAAATTGCGTATTTCTCAAGGTCAAACCCCTAGACATGACCGACTGGCACATATAAACCACTTTAGAGTTGTAGAATTAGCACAGGTCCCAATTTCATATATATAATCAAAAAATATATAATCCCAATTTAGCCTAATTGTTGTGATAAACTTATTAAATAGTGTTGCTTCGGAACTTCATACCACTGCACCCCAAAAATGTACGCCCGAGAATAATTTTTCTCGAAATACAGATGTGGAAGTGGAGGATCTACACTTCTAGGTGCGATCAGATCTGGATCAGGTCTAGATGCGTGCCAATGGAGAAGAATATTAACTCACTTTAACCAGACATCCATTGAGCTTTGCAAAACAATTGCTAAACTATCCTATACAATTGCAAGTAAAGTTGTCCCCCATGAAAACTTAACAGCTTAAAACTCGTGCTGCCTGATACCTCTGGACAAAAATCCAGGGGTACGGGCCATCGGTATAGGTGAAGTTCTGAGAAGAATAATTGGCAAAACAATCACCCAATGTATAAAATCAGACCTTAAAAATCTCGGAAAAAACTTCCAACTATGCTTAGCCAAGAATATGGAATCGAATATGCTATCCACAGCTTGCGGAAGGAGTTTGAGAAACCGGAAATGGAAGCCATACTACTTATTGAAGAAATTTTTGCTAAAAAAAATTTCAAACGTTTTCGCAACTATGTGCATCGTCAGGATTTTTACAATAAACTACTCTAAATGTCGATAAAACATCAACTTACAAATGTTATTTACAATAAATCACATACAATTTGGTTCTCAACCATCATGATAAAAAATTAGCCAATCACAGTTGACCTCTAAATTACTATTAAGATTAAAATACTTTTAACCTCTAAAATAATTAAACATTTTAAAATTAATTTGTCTGGAAGTTTCTGAGTCATAATTTCGATTTAGACATGTACGTTTTGAATAAAAACCCAAAAATATTTTGGGACTAAATTTTCAGTGTTAACTCCCTGCTCCTAAACTCATCGCGCGTGTTCAAGCCCGGTTTCTCTTTCCTGATATGTATTGCCTCTAGTGTTAGCAATTTTGTTTGGCTGTTTGACCTATCTATAATTTCCCAAGTAAGATCTGCGCTATTTCCCTCAAGTTGGCATTGCTGCAGGTGGATCGCAATGTCTAAAAAACGGCCTATACATACTACTTATTGATGCACAAAACGCCTCCAACTCGCTCAATAGAGATCTTGCTCTAAAAAAAGTAGAAATCCTTTGTCCGGCACTACATCATGCGCTGGCAAACTCATATAAACATCCCTCAATTTTTTATGTCAACAACACGGTATAAAAGGGTGAACCTGTAACATTCATTCTCCCAAATACTACACAGTGACGGAGCGTAGAAAAAGTACCTATTAACGACTGGCAGGCGTCAGCTACCTTAATTCTACTCGTTTTTCACCGCCTCGACCTAGCCAGTTGATTTTCTGGTCTTGTTGTGAAAAACCTAATTGTTGTGATAAGCTTATCAAGTTATAGTCTATCGGAATTCTAGCCTAATTGTTGTGATAAACTTATTAAATAGTTTCATGTGATATGTAACATTCGCCCGGAAGAAAAATATCGACGGAAAACAAAACCAAGTCCTAAGACGACTGGCTATTGTCTAAACACAGTTTTGCATGCTTTTCACCGTCTCTACCAAGCCAGTACTTTCGGTGGTCTTTCTTACATCGGGTCGACAAAAACGTTACTGTTCTCCGGCTTCGACCAGAACGCTCAAATTAACTTAATTACATGCAGAAATAGTGAGCTCATGACTGGGTCTCAGTATCCCCAGACCACGAGGTCACTCCTAAAAACAGTGCTACTACTACTTATTGAATTATTATTGTTTTTGTTCAGTAGATAAAAGTCATCATCTCCATCGAAGATGGATCAACCCTTTCCCCCAACTCCTAGCTTCTCATCCTTATCAAAATGGATCCAGTTGTTAATTAAATTCAAGTCAGGACAGGAAGCTAAAAGTTTATATCAAAGGACAAAAGTCTCAGTTCCTTTACCCTTCCGGATTCTTGAATCTACTGAATCAAGCTCGTTAATCTTGATTTCTTCTCAATCCGGAAGGCTGTCTTTCACCCTTCACCGTTGTTCGCATTGGCCTTGCTACTATTGTAGCGGCACAATAGTTGCAACTCGGAGTGTTCTCTGTTAACTCTGTGACTCGGTGTCGTTTTTCAATCTCTATTTTCGTCCTGCTCGCAATCGCAGCTAATGTTGTTCTGTTTTTCTTTCTCATTTTAGCCAAAATGGCCGTTTCTGACGTTTCTCAGAAATGTTACGTAATCACTTGGAAAATTTAAAATTTAGGATTTTCTGAATCCTTCAACCTTCACGTTTTGTTCAATCGTTCAAATAACGTTCTTAATCCTTCCAAACTGCCAACTCGGAAGGCTCGTTGCTAAAAATTCGAAATCTGCAGAGATTGCATTTTGGCCATTCTGGTCGAATGTCACATACTCCCCGGACAGTCCGGTCAATGTCCTCATTGAATCTTGCAATGTTCGTAAAATCGGCACAGTGTCATCGAACAGAATTTACAAAATGCACGAAATTATTTTTATCCGCGTCACATCGACTCACTGCAGAATACAAATGGCATCATACTACATCATTACAGCCTTCAAATTCTTTCATTAATCTGCACACTGAGGATTTGACCTAAGATAAAAACATCTTTTCTGACTTCCAATGTCAATGTCCTGATTAAAAACTTTTTCTCTTAGATTTAAAAGATGTTGGTTTGCAGGACAGTCTTGCCAACCAACAAGCTAAAATTATCCTACTATGCTCCTTCCCTTCGGAAATCTTGCTTGTTTATTGTCCTGAATATTAAAACTAAGAAACTCTGTGGTTAAAAAAAACAATGCAACAATCTCCCTCTTCAAGAGATTACTCAAGTCTTTCATGTCACCACAAAGTGATCAGTCGTCCTAAGTGATTAAAAACAACCATGCAGGCTGAAATATTTAAATATACTTTCCTCTTAAGCCTTTCTAAATAAATAATAAGTGTCTCTAAAGCCACTTTGCTAAAAATCGAAATGCAAATTTATAAATGCAACAAATTCTCCAATGTTCAAAACTCAACTAAATGTTTCAGTTTTCAATTACAACTTGGTTGCTTGGTTTATCACTTGAGTTTTTCACACACATAAAACAATTCTGAGTTTTAAATTTTCTTCATCACTCCTTTGTTTTCTTCTTTTTCGTCGTTTAGAAGTTCTAAAACTTCTAAATTCTTCTAATTCTCTTTCTTTTTGCTTCTTGTTTTCTCGACCATTTGTCAATGCGCCATCTCCTCCTCCTGTGATACTGACTCTGCACTTTCGGTCTCTGTGTCCTGCAACACATCGTTAGCTATCCTGACGCTGTTGGAAGCAGTCCTCCAACACTTCTGCTCTTCTACCCTCTGTTTGCAACAAGTTAGGGGATCCACGTTAGATTCTCTGTTCCTGCAGAAGCTGTTGTGGAGACACAACGTCACATTTCTCTCCAAATCTTCCTTCAACATCTCTGCCTTCTCCTTTCCACTACGTTCAATACTCCTGGAAATTCTTTTTACTGCGGTGGTCACTGCATTCCAATGAGTCACGAAAGCTAGCTTGAAGGCTCCCGCTCCAATGTCCAGCTGATATCCACTGTACACTCTGCCGTGCTTCGACATATGCTTCTTAGCATACTCATACAACCATGCAGTCATGTCAGCTCTGAACCATGGCATCAATCGTTTTCTTGCCCATATCCTCTTCACTTCCATCGGAATGTTCAGAATTTCGCCCATTGTTTCAAAAAGATCTAAATCTTTTAGACAATCCAACTTCTGCAACTGTTCTCTCGTTGGCGCTTCCTGTCTATTGTTTTCTCTCACATGAGCCTCCAGCCATCGTATTGCCATCATAACTCCCACTATCACTATTGATATGGGCGGTGATGAGTCTGGTAAACCCATGGAGAGCAGCTCTCCAGAGTCCCAGATCAACATCAGATTACTACGCTTGGGATACCACCAGGTCTGCAGCAAGCAGTGGCAAGGAAACTCGTCATGTGTCAACATGATGCTCCTCCAATTACGTTTTCCCGAAGCTTCCAGTAATGGTTCCATCATCACTCGGTGGACTTCATCATTCTCGTCTACTGTATTGTAATCTGTGACAGTTGATCCTCTCTGTTTCTGTCTCTCGAAGTCACTGAAGTTCCCGCTTACGTATCCCATGAACTTCTTTCCCAGTATCGATTCCAACTCTTCCTTGGTTCTCTCTGGAACTGCTGAGAACATCTTACATAGCAACTCGTATGACTTCTCGGACATTCTCGCCAGTCTCACACACTTCGGCACTGAGAAGGCTTGATCCACGATCGTTCTCGTACTCTTCACATCCACAGCTACGAAATGTACAGGGTATCTGCTCTTGCACATTGGAGCCAATGTTGAACTCACCAAATATCGTGCTCCTGATGGTCTACAATAAGTCTCACTGTGTCTAATGTTCATTTCCGTCTCGATTGCTTCCCTCCATTTTCCTATGTATTTCTGCTCAGTCTGCAGAACTCCTGGGAACACTTCTACACTGATGGCTGTGACCATCTCATGTTTCTGTTCTAGATTCAATAGTGACTCTAAAGAACTAAACATGCTGTAGAATCCTAGTGCAGTCACTAGATTCACCTCGGTCCCTCCATGACAATCCGCTATCAGTTCCGATTCTGTTCTTGCTTTCATCACGACGTTTCCAAACAATACCGTCAGTTGCTTGTGTTGCTTCTCTAGGGTCTTCACACAGTCCAGACCTCCACAAACGTGACCCTCCAGTCCACAGACTTCCGCCAGACAGCTACCAGGTTTAACCCAGTCTTCTGGTCCCCAGTCAGGCAACTCCACTTTATGTTCCCCGTTGCTTCTAGAGGCCGTTGTCATCACTTTATATATGATGTTAAGGTCACGCAGGTTACAGTCTGCATTCAGTTCCCTCTGCCCGTTCTGTGTCGCTCGCAGTATCGAGTCAGCGTTGGGACTAGGACACCATGATGGCCTCATCAATTCCCATACCACCATCATGCTCGTCCTCAGCAATTCATCTGAGAATCCCAACCCAAACTCTACCCTTTTTTCGGATTTTGGTACGGAAGGTGCAGTCACCTCTTCTTCCAAGATCAATCTCAATTTGGTCTGAGGATTGGTAGCGCTCTTAATCGTCACAATTCTTGACATCCAGAATCTTAGCAACACTGCCCGTTCGTAATCGAAGAAGCAATCGCGTATTTCTTCACTCAGGAACGGGTTATACGCCATCCCTATGACTCCGGATATGTAGCTGTACGACTTCTTCTTAACTGGTCCACAGTATTCACTGGACTTCGGTAATGCCCCCATAGATTCTTTAGTGAGTCTCAGCTCCTTGTTTGAGAATCTCCTTATTTCGTCTATCTTTCTCATGGGCTCTAACTCCTCGGGTTCTTTCATGTTCACCCTCATCGGTTTGCTTTGATGCATATCCAGCAGTGCTAGCAAGAGTAAGGCTTTCGCTCGCGCATCGCCCTCCCTCAGCATCTTGACACAGGTGTTCAATGCTGGTACTGAGATCTGTTCTATCATGAATCGAATGAAACAGAGAGCGTCTCTCCGCTTCGCAAACGCTATTGCTGCTCCCTCTTGGATCATCAGATCCCTCAGATTTGTCATAAGGAAAACCTTCTCTTCCTTTGACCTCTTCATTTCTTCCGAATCGTACTCTTCGCGAGTCAGTCCCATCAGGCACCAGGCAAACCTCAATTGTAACTCCGTCCTTACATAATGTACTGCCATGAGAGCATGTATTTTCGGCGCAGTCCTCATTTCTTCTTCGAAGTACCGTAATACTACTGCTTTCCATGGAAGGCTCACCAACTGCTCTATCGTTTCTGTCTGTATCTCAGACGACGCTAAGGTCCCGTACGCCTTTTGCTTGAGGATGGTGCCTTGCAACATTGTCTCCAGATAACCCTCCATGGCACCCTTGTCTTCTAAAGCCATCAAATACCCTCTAGCCGAGTTTCTTTATTCTAACATCTCCATGTATCCAGCGGCGGGTTCAACTATCGACACAGTCTCCGACACTGTCAGTCGGTTATATTCCACTGGTACTAGTTGTCCTGCGACACTTCCCTTTCCGTGATTCATGGGAGATGGCTTAAAGTCTCTTATTGTGCTCTCTCCACATTGGCTGAGTATTTCCATTTCTAAGGTTGCTCCAGTCAGAGTGCGGTCACTCCTTCTGGATTTATAGCCTGTTGACTTTATCCCCGCCATGAGAATGGGTGGCACCATCGTTATATCAGTCAGCATCTTATCCGTGCCGGACAATTGATAGTCGCCTTGTCCCAAGTCCATGATCTCTTCAACTCGCTTTCTCTTTGCTGAATTCGCAACTTTCATCGATATCTATGAATCCACTTTCGTTTTTCCTACTCTTCTCGACATCACTCTGCTGCCTAACTTCATTTTCTTTTCATTGCTCTTATCAATCACCAACTTCGATCGCATCGTCCCTTTCCTGGTTCTTGACAGATACACCACCTCTGCTTTATCGTCCTGCAGCGTCATCTTGATGGGAGAGTTCGCTTCACTAACGTCAGTGGCAGAGTCGATCAACAACTCACTCAATCTCCCTTCACACTCATCAAGCTTGTCAAGTACTTCCCGCATTAATGGTCGGTTGAGACCTGTTTTGAGGATGGACTGGGTCCCATAGCTCTGAACTACTGTCCAGACTTCTTCCATGAACGCCACTCTGTCCAATTTGCATCCCGTCCTACTCTCATGGTCCCGGTGATGTACTTCCCACTCCTCTTCGGGCAACGTTCCCAAGAAAGGTACTCTAGCTGAGCCCTCTATTCTTCTCCTCCTAGGCGATTCCATGAGGATTTTTTGCTCGTTATTTCTCGAATTGCCAGGAGAGCTGCTCTCCGGCAAATTCCGTTTCATTTCCATGAAGGCTGACGGAGGCTCCAGTGTCGAGATGCCTTCATCCGCTGGCTCCGTCGTTTCCAACGTATCTGCATTGATCTCAAGATCACTGAAGATATTGAAATCCAGGCTGGATGTTCCTCCTGTCGATGCCCTGTCGTCTTCCCCAGCAGCTTCATCTTGTTGCATGGGTTCTTCGGTTTGACTGCTTCCTCCCTGTCCGTTCTCTCGTCCTGACTTATCCTTGCTCGAGCTCGATGGTCCTTTTTCATCATTGTCGACTTCTTCCGGGAACTTTGGTATGAGTAGTGTACCGGCCGATCTATCTTCCTCCTCTCCATGGACCACTTTGATTTCTTCGCAGCCGAAGGGTGCTAAGAAAGTTCTCGTTTGCAGCGTTCCTACTACCTTCATCTCCGATTTTACACTAGTCAGGATCAAAGAGGCCTCAGGTAGCTCGGTCCTGCCTCTCATTTTCATAGGCGCCAAGCCTAGTCCCGCCCATTCTTGATCAAATCTTCCAGGCTTGGGAGTCACGGCGTTGCTTATTCGCCTTCTCGTCGCTTGATCCGTATAGGCAAATCGTGTGTACTGTAACACAGCGGCATTTCTTCCCACAAAGTATGTGTCCATCGTTGCCTCGAAATTCCCTACTCTCCTTTCATTGGTTTCGAATGCTCTCAATCTAGGAGTTTGCACCACGGAGACTGCTCCGAGTAACATCCTTCTTATCAGAGGGAATTCAGGGATTGCCTCCGGCAGCTTCTCGTAATCACCCCAGTCCTTCGTTCCTTCTCTCACTTTATGATATGCTGCAGTGAGACGAGGCACTCTGGTTATTTCACCATTCGTTTTATCATAGGGTCTTAGATTCCAAAGCTTCGGAAACACTTCGACGAGTCCTCTCTCTACTTCTCCCATCCGATCACGGAAGTGATCGTCAAAACTGATGACTGTCATTTCTGGTTCTGATATTTTCGCAAATAACAGATCTTCACTCATGAGTTCCCGCAATGTGCGCTGCTCACACCAGTTCAGTGCACTACCGTCCACCGCTGATATGAGGTTCAGGTGCAGCACCGACCTCCAATACGCTTCCACTCTAACGTCAGGGAACGCAAACGTGACCGCTGGTCCATAGATCACTGTCACGAACTCCGTGACTCCTCTGATCAGCGCCAAGGGATCGGTTCTCATGGCTAAGCTCAGATCGGTTAGCAGGGGCACGCCTCCAACATGTCATCTGACATCTTCTTCTTTCTCAATAGTCTCATCTTCTCCCGTTCCAAAGCGATTTTGTTGTAAGAGATATTGGATAAGAGTGTGTCTCAAGTCTCTTATCTTTTTCCACGAGTCCGTGGATTTCTTCATATCCAAATTCCTCACTCTCTCTTTCATCTGCTCTGGGCAACGTGTCAATCTCATTTAGCCTCCCAAGTTTCCGTGGGTGATCGCAATCAATGTCAGAAGTCCATCTAGCCGCAAGCTCTGGATCCCTTCGGTGAGTAGCATCACCGGTCCCTTAACGAAACTCTGTGCTCCAAACGTCACGAACAAGGCTATTAGTTCCACTATTGACACTTCCACTACTGCTTGGAGGAATTCCTTGATCAAGTAATGAGAAACTTTCGGGTAGACTTTTGCCAAGAAGGACGCGGTCCATCCGGCTCCCAACCCTTCCAGCATGCTGTCTGTCCGTTCAAAGCACTCCTGTTCCTTCACTTCCTGGGTCCAGAAGGGTTACAGGGTAATTTGACACATTCTGTTTGTGAATTCAGCGGTCTTTTCTTCGGCATTTTCCTCCAGATTCACCTCCTTCAACAAGTAGGCATGGATCTTTATGATCATCACAGGGCCTTGCTCAAAAGCATCTGCACCCAATGCCGCCACTCGAGGATTTAGGTGTAGCCACTGGTTGGCTTCCGGCTTGGTTCTCAAAACCATCGCTTCCAACTGAGCTCTCGTCTCTAGTGAAGTTTTCCTTTTCGTGCTTTCCCCTGTTTTTTCCATTGCTCGGAACCATAAATCGTTGGACATCGATACGATCACTCGATGGTCATCGTCTATTCCCGGCTTCAATTTGAGCTGTCGACTGAAATTGGACAGTTCCAATCCCAGCACTTCATCCAACACTAACATGTGTAGCGCATGGTCCTTGAATCCTCTCATCGCGTTTGAGATATCTGACCACACTGCAGGTAGTTCAGCCCTGAGTGGCCTCAGGTTCTCCATCTCTATCATGCGATTTGGGGCTGATATGATCACATCATATTTTCTTTCTGACAGCAAGGTCACAATCGCATACACGAATTTCAGTCCACCCGGGAGACATGCGTACCCCGGAGACAACGCGAACACTATTTTCCGTGTTATCTTATTGAACGCCCCTTCTTTCGTTGCATCCACTCAAGGATGTCCTTTTTTGCTGGCCATACTGCATTCTCTGCTGTTGTAGGATCTCTGAGTCTGCTCAGAAAACCTCTACTATGTAGATGGTCATTGATGCCAGCAAACACGATCGTGATTGGGTTCATGTCCGTCTGCCTTTGTACCCCTATAGCCATGGACACTGCCTGTAGTAGGTCCAGATCGACCGCTGCCAACATTATGACGTCCGGCCAAAACAGAGACTTGGAAGTGTGCACGAGCTCTGAATTCGCCACAATCATGATCTTGGCCTTCTTTATTTCTGCCTTGTCATAGGCGAAGATGGTCTTATCGTTCTTTATTGCTTTCAATCCGCCGTATCTTTGGACATCACCATCCTGATTCACTAATTTCGAGTATATTCTCTCCTTCACATGACCAGGGGGTGCCGTCACTTGCCTGAACATCTTCACATGTTGTCTAATCGGCGCTCTCGTTGTCACAAATCTTCCTGGTCTTTCCTCTCGATTCTCTTCATCATGGTTCAATCTCACATCTTGCAATGGTCTCGCGTTCACCGGTCCCATTGTGTTATTAGGGGCAGTCCCTCTAGATCAGCAAATCTCAAGGCCGTTGTGGAGCTGAAGTTTATACTGGCGGCTATCAGCCAGTCTACGCCTGTTATCGAGTACAGCCTGCTAACGGACAGTCTCGCTCCATTCAGCATCCTCCTTGCGTCTTCGATGAAGCTCACCCTCTGGAGATCCAGCTTCATTAACTCATCTTTGTATACATGCCAGGGAGAGGGTATGGGTCTTGACCACATCAAAGAGCTTCTGCCCGGGCGTCTCTCTTCTCTACTGTTACTCGTCGTCTCCGATCTTGTGTCAGATCTAGACGTGCTGGCTGCCTCCTCGATCGGGTTAACGGGTCCTAGTCTTCTTCGAGGATGAATGGTCCTCATCAACGGTGCTTCTCCCAATCGGTCTTGCACCTCTGTCCTTTGTCCCGGTTCGCTGGAACTCTGTTGTCTATAATTCGTGGCGGCCGGGACCGTCCCCAAGCGTTTTTCCAGGCTAGGAGGCACAAAGGTTGTAATCACTGCGTCATTCGTCGTTCCTTCTTCCTTCAGCACTCCTGTAGCAAAGAGTTCCGCCTCTAGTTCGTCCAAGCGCTCTTGGAAGACTCGATTCAACCAAGCCTGCCCTTCGATGCTATCGAAGTGGATGCCGTCCGTGGTCAGTTTGGCCTGATCCATGGCTCTCAACTCATGTTCAATATCCATGAGGATCATTCTTCCGGCATTCCGGCTTGCGAGATTCCTCAAGATATTATTCCACCTGACGACTCCCTCGTTATGCCTTTTCCCTGCAGCTGTCAAGCTCCTCGCGCTCATTGGCACAGTGCAAACGGTCAGTACCGCGCAATTGAATTTCTGCCAAAGGGTTCTAAACAAACACAACATCATTGATTCCCATAGCGCTTCCTGCTCATCTGAAGCCTTGGAGATGTCATTTGTCCCAACCAGGATCATCACGTTGGGAATCCTCCCTGGATTCATCAGTTCCACCATTCGATATAACTGGGCTATTGTCGCGCCTCCAAAGGCCATCACCGTGGTGACCCACGAGGTCCTCAAATTCGACAGAACTCTGACCAAGCTGTCTCCCAGTATCAGATGTGATGTCCCCAGTGGTGGTTGCTGCAGGTTTACTGCCGGGCTCCAAGTCGCTCGATTGAAGCAAGCTCTCGGATCTGTCTCCGGAACTCCCGTGAAATTGTATCTCAATTGAGTGTTCTTCTGTACGTCCATTACGCGAGACACTTTCTACGCTGGCATCTTCTGAACTCTTCTTTCTGGGGCTTTCGAGCTCCCCATGAGTGGCGCCACGTCACTCATCCCCAGTCTGACCACTGTTTGGGAGAGTTGTACTCTGCCCGCGTCGTCGATCGTTCCATAGGGTGCAGTCACCCCGGAACCTCGTGTATTCTTACTGGCGACTAGTCGTCCAGCTGTTTCCATCAGCCTCTGCATCGTTTGTTCCACGACTGGATCACCCTAGGTGTCACTAGGGTCCGGAATCGTCACTCGACCTGATCCTAGCGGGAGTCGCGTTTCCGTCGTTTGGCTCATTTCCCGAGGCGTCAAGAGCTCCATCGGGGACTGCCCACGAAGATTACTCCTTGCAGGTATCGCCTTCTCCACTGCGGCTTCCAATGCCATCTGTTCCGATCTTCGTTTGTAATCCTGCCTCAAGCGCTCCAGCTCTTGACCCTGCTTTTTGTTGCAGTTTTCGAAAAACCTTTTCCACATGTCCCGATCTTCCTCCGTGGCGAGCATGGTCTTCGTCATCTCATCTAGCTCCTTTCTCGTCCTTTCCAGTTCATGCTTCATCCCATCCAGATCTTGCATGGTTTGGTCCGTCTGAACCTTCTCTTCTACTTTCGCCCTACTTGGTGGCACAGCTGCTCTCAGTGGTGAACCAGACGAGGCAGCCTCGCTGTTCATCTCCTGATGCATTCTCGTCAGCCCAGGTTTGGGCTTGGAGGGCATAGGCATCTCACCTGGTTGGTAAGTCCTAGAACTTCCCAACCCAGGCTCATTCGCCAAGTCACTCCCTGAGAGAGCCCGTTTCTCCACCTCATCACTCTCATGTTCGGGCGTTCTAGTACTCCCCTCTCTCCATATGCTGCCATCAACAGGACATCCGTGGGGCGGTCCCCACGGTTGTCATGCCCCAAGATGTTGATCAGGGCGGTCAGCAACATGACTACCTCTGGGTCCTCCAGAGCGAAGTCTCGTTCCATAAGCCGACGATAGATCGCATCTACCATCGGTCCTACATATGCCTCTGCCAGGTCCATCAATTCATCCAGGTTGAAATTGTCCATACTGTTCTTTTCAAGTTTGATTTGATTCGATTCGATAATTTGACTCAAGTGAGTAATTAAACGATCAATCAGGATCTAGAAAAGAAGTCACGAATATCACGCTTGTCAGTTTCATCTTAATATATATCGCTAAAACTGCTAAAATTTGCTTAAGAACAGTTCAGATAAAAAGATGTTTATCCTAAAATTTATTAAAATCAATCGATCTCTAAAATTTTAGAATTCGACCTAAGATTGGACAGTCCAAACTTTGGATCTATTCCTAAGATCGTCATTCAGCTGTTCATGGTCACTAACCCCTACCTACCCAAGATCCTAATAACATAACACATAAAAATAATATAACACATAATAATAAAATAGCACATAACTTAGTCTTTATTCTATCACCTCCCTACACGTCACTCAGCCTATACTTCAATAATATTTCTTATGCAGATATAGTTGTATATTAGTATCTGAGAATATCACCTGTACAAGTGCGTACAGTTCCCTAGGATGCAGCCGTCCTCTGTTCGGATCATACACTGGAAGCGAGAGCTCCTTCACGTCCATTTCCAAGAAGAAATCTTCCAACCTCGTCAAAGACAAGACCAGGTTCTCTGGGTCCACGTGCTGCTTCTCTGTCGCCCTCGTCACCAAGAAGCATAGGTATTTTCCCGGTATTTGTGATGCCACCGGAGGTAAAACTGCTACGCCCAATACTCCTGGTCGTTGCTTCCAAAGGAATTCCACGTTTTTGTATTCTCTCCTAAAATCTGCCGCTAAGGCTGTCCTAAAACTCATGTCTGCTGTGATTGCTATCAAACAAGTTCTGTTTGTGAGTATGAAATCACTGTCTGTTAATATTATGTTACTTGAATACTCATTTGGTAGGTTAAAATATGACTCAACTACCCTCCCTATGTCAGGTTTCTTATGTTCTTAGCCTGTTTCTGATTCTAAATCTCCTATTTCTCTTGCTATTCTCAATTTTTTTATTATCAGGTTTTCAGTGTGGGTAAGTCCTACCCCCACTCCCCGGACAAAAATATCCTTCGACGTCCCCGTCGATCGCATACCGGATATCAAGTCGACGTTAGAAGCTGGAATGAGTAGCTGTCCTTCCTGGGCAGCCCAGGAAGGATCGTCTCGTTCGGTCTTGATGTATTTCGCGCTTTCGCGATCTACGTCTTGAATTGTGACGCTGGTCTCTCTAGGGTCTGATGTCATTTCATTCAGCCACTCCAAGACTCGCAGATTTGTGAGATCATCTCTGTAGTACTCCGATTGCTCTTCGTCGAAATCTACTTCGGGTTTCGACCTGTCCTCGATCCATTCCTGGTCGTGATCATCTACTATGTCAATGTCTTGTGAGACTGTTATGCTTTCTAGACCTACCACTATCTTTTTCAGATCTACCCTGTCTACTACAAAGTCGTCACCGTAACGGTTGTATTTCTTTCTAGGTCTCTTCCCGTCGCCTTGTCGAGTCTGCAGCGTGAACGGGAGATCTGGTTCCAAATTTTTGGGAACCTCCGTTTGTTCGGGATCCTGCCAATCTTCCTCTGCATAAGGTAAGGTTTCATCTTCCGCTTCGATCACCTCATTTGGATCCAGGTCCAGTGGTGTATTTGTTCCCTCCTCTACGTCCTCGTTTCCATCGTTCTTCTCCCTGGTGCCCTTCTCGTTAACTTCACAAGCAGGATCCATCATCAGATAGTCCCCTTCTTCCATGTCTGCAGGTATACACCAGTCTTCTGTCGATGGATTGTGTGGCTTATTGTTCTCATAGTAGGCGGCTCGGCCAGTACTCAGTCTATAAAAGCGTCCTTCCTACTCTGGGTAGAAAAAGGTTAAGGGTAAAGACTTTTCATGTCCAGTCAGCATCATATGTGGACTGACTCCGGTGGTGGAGTGTTGCGTGCTGTTATATGCTCCCATTACCTGTGGAAGGTATCCGTCCCAATTGGGCATGTACCTGGAACAATATACCCTCAGCATCGACACTTATGTTCTCTTTTGTCTTTCCACTAAGCCATTCGTCCTTCAGATCAGGTCCGTACCTTCTTCGCATCCATCTGAACTCCCCGGACAAAACTCTGCTCTCTAGGTCTTGTTTCTTGTCATGGTCTTCTTCATCCATCTCAGACTCCCCGGACATACTTTCTTGTCCCGGATGTTGATCTCGAACTCGCCGGTTTATCTTACCGTTTGTCTCTCCGGACAAATAATTTTGCTCCAGTTCTCGTACAACCTTCTCACCTTCTCCATCTTGGTCTTCAAAGGTGACGGTTTTTTCTCGCGTATCGTTACCCTGCTATTACCGACCGTATGGAGTACTCACCAAGACCTCTTGGGGTATTGAGGACACCAGTTGCTGAACTATTGACCTACAATCCCTCTCATTGTCTTTATGTTGTCGTATTGATGGCTTGATTTTCACCTTCTCCCTGACTGTCAGTGATGCCACGGCTGCTGCCCACTCGGGGTCGTCTCTGGTCACTTCTCTCTCTCTCTAACAATCAACCCAGCATCCGCATCACCTACGGCGTGACCTGCACCGTTTTGTCCAGTAATGAGAGGCTGTTTATGTTCATGCGAGAGAGTTCCTGCTGGACCAGGTTTGAGCGCAGCAACAGATCCAAGGGCACCCGGTCCCTCTTGGATAGGAATTTTATCTCGGCTGCTTTTTCTACTGGTAACTCAGGATGCCCTGGTATCGGATGTCCAGACTTATCTAACCATCTCGTTAGAGGAAGCGCCTCATAAGTTTCTTTGTCCAGAAACGAGAATCCCTCCTTTATCTCTGCCTGGCTGGCTTGCTTCTGCTCCAATCTTTCATAGAATTCAGTTTTCTTACTGAGGCTGTCAGCATTCTGGTGTTTGTCACGCATCCTGTGCTCGATTATCCTGTGGTAGCCATCCAATCTTACTATCCATCTACCAATATAACTCTGATCCATCGAGTAGGTCTTCAACCAGGATAACGCTCTGTTGTCCACGCGTAACTTGAAAGGAGTGCTCCCCAAGTATGCACGGTACTTTTCCACAAACAGGACTACTGCAAACATTTCTGCTTTTGGTGCACCATATTTCATCTCAGTGTCACTCAAGACTTTGCTACCATATGCAATGGGACGAAGAACCGTTCTTCCATTCCATTCTTGCTCCTGGTGCAATATTCCTGAGATGGCTACTACCGACGCGTCTGTGTCAAGAACATACATGCCATCTTCTGTAGGCATGCCTAGTACTGGCGCTTTGCACAGTTCCCGCTTTATGTTCTCGAAGGCAACCTGTGCTTCATCGTTCCACTCGAACTTCTTTCCATTGTTGCGCATCAGCTTCTGCATCGTATACACCTTGTCTGCATATCCTTTGATGAATTCACGGTAATAATTGGCAAACCCCAGGAAGCTCATTAGCTGTGTGTCCGTCCTCGGAGCCTTCCATGTCAACACAGCCTCTACTGCCTCCGGATCTGGCCTCACACCATGCCTGTCCACCATTCTTCCCAGGTACTTAATCGAATCCCTAAGGATTTCACATTTCGATGGTTTGCATTTCAAACCTGCTCTTCTCATACATCCGAAGACCTCATCGAGCCGATCAATGTGATCCTCCAGGGTCGGTGTCGCTATGACTACGTCATCCACGTAGCACATCAAGAGATTCCCGTACTTTTTGATCACTCCTGTTAAAGCCTGAGCCATCAGCCTTTGAAAAGTTGCTGTTGCATTGCACAAGCCGAAGCGCATCCTCTTCCACTGGTACAACCCCAATTCGCTCGCGAATCCAGTTTTTTCTCTATCCTTCTTCCGCAGGGGAACCTGCCAGAAGGCAGAACCCAAGTACAACGTGGTGAAGAACTTGGCATCACCAAGCTTAGAGAGGTTCTCGTCTATTCGCGGTATCGGGTACGCATCTTTTATTGTTACCGCGTTCAAGTAACGAAAGTCGCAGCAGAATCTAAGCTGCCCCTTTTTTTTCGCCATTACTACCCCGCAAGCCCATGGCAATTTCGAGGGTTCTATCATGTCGTATTCAAGCAACATTTCTATTTCCGCTCGGCACGCTTCCGATTTGTGTGGCGTCATTCGTCTCGCGCCCTCTCTGTGCGGAACGGCACCTTCTTCCATCTCATTTTCAAGTTCTACGAAGTTACAGCAACCGATATCCGCTTTATGTTTATCTTTTCTCTCTTCTGAGTTCCTTTGACTTCTCGTTTCAACCATTCTGCCTGAAACCATCTTCCTTTTGCCGTTCCTCGTTCGTTTGATCCGTTCCACAAAAGGATCGGCCATTGATTTTCTTTGCTCCTCAGGTATGAATTTCTTAGAACTATCACCTCTTTTAGGTATTCTTGACTTGTCTAGGCTCATTTCCTGTTTGTACCTTCTCAACCCTATGCACTCAGTTCGATTTCTGGTGACTTTCTAGTCTGACTATTAATAAAATAACACAACACAATAAGTTTCACAAGTTTCTATTTAGATAGTGACCACGAATCCCTGTATGTTATCAGAGTACAGTTTTTATATAAGTTATTCACACTAACCGATTATCGGTCGTAAGATTTGAGGACTAGCACAATATAATGTTATCAGTCAATTTAAAAGATAGTGTACTCACTACCCAATCAAGCACAGTTTATGTTGATTTAAAATCAAAAGTAACAGACAAAGATTATTTCTATGAAAAACGTATGTGTATTGTACTTTAGTCGGTCGTAGTACAATAGTCGAACTTGAATTTTTAAAGAAAAAGCTTTCTCCGCTTGGTGCACCAAACAGACAAAACTCTCAAGGCAGTAATCCTCTCAAGTGGGCGACTATTGCACCCACCGAGTACTGTGTTACCTATCTGCCTTCAGACTGCCCGAGCTAGACCTACTAAAATCCTCAGGGCAGTCACTTCTCGTAAAAACGTATTGGTTTTCAATTTACACCAATAAGTTACACTCTTTTTCAATTCAGACTTAGTGTTGGGAATATCCGAGGTCGGACCTGTTTTGTTTTGGTTAGGTCTTATTCGAAAGGCAAGTTACCAGTGCAGTCACTGGTTCCTAGCCTGGGTCTTAATAACCTAATGCCTCTCACTATTGTCTTTCTTTTGTTTTACCTAAGTCCTTAAAACTAAATTTTATCTCTCCGAGTTGACAAAAAAAAAACAGTACCCCTCCGGATTGGCAAAAATAGGACTCTTCCGGATTGGTAAAATTAAGACCCCTCCGAAATAGGACCCTTCTGAGTCAGTAAAAAGGAGACCCCTCCGGATTGGGAGCCCTCCGGTTTTGTGGAAACTAGACCCCTCCGGATTCGGACCCCCCCGACTTTGAAAAGTTTTGACCCCTCCGGATTGGGAGCCCTGTGGTTCTGTTAAAGTAGCTATTCAGAGATTTCTTGATTTCAGCCTTTACCCCTCCGAATACGTTCTGCGATGCTATTATGCTGTTCGAATTAACTGGGAAGGGTATATGATCCTTTCCTAGACCCCTCCGGATTGAAGTTAAGCCTCTTGATTGACAATTCACACTAACGGTGAAGGGTCTTGTCACTTACCTAATTTCGGCTCTATTAAGGTCTTCTTGTGCCTTTAGCCCTCCGTTTCTGTCTAGAACTGTCTTAAGTTGCTTAATTCAATCGCTATCACCTTTTGTTAGGGGTTTGAGGGCTTTCCAAAAACTTTTTTATAAAACGTGAAGGATGTACCCTTCCAAATTGAGGAATTTGCTAAAAACAATCTCAAAAAAATTTCGCGCTCGCTTTTTTGAGTAATTATTTTTCCTACTAGTAAGTTTAGCTAATTTCTGATCTAATGGAACCAAGATCAACTGGATCTGTCCAGTCGTCGAAAAGTTATTAGCCAAAACGTTTTTCTTCCAAATTCAAAAATTTTCTCTCTTATAGGTTCCGCCTAACTTTTTTTCGCGATTCTGTTCCTTTCGACCTAAAAGTTATTGATCCGAGCTCAGAGGGCCTATACTTTTCTCGTTCAATGCAAAAGACTCGATCTAAAACGCTTTAGTTGAAAAAATTTGCGAAAAACTATGCTACCTGTATCTCTCCGGATTGATGAATCCACCAAATCAAACTCGTTAAGTTCGATTTCTCTGCAACACGGAAGGCTTTCGGGTAGCGGGTTTTAAAACTCGTAGATTCACTAGTGGACGTTGCCCAAACAACTATTTTTACTCATCTAACTCAAAAGTTTCAAAAAATTTTCTGATTTTATAGTGTTTCGTTCTATCAAAAATTGGGAAAATTTGGTTTTTGGTACCAAAATAGTTCCAACCACTTCCGAACTATAGTTAACCGGTTCTACCTATTATAGTAGTGCAATTACGATATAACACACTAATTTAGCGCTTTTTTCCGTTTCAAAAAATATCAATATATCAAAAATCGCGATTTGTGGGGGGATCAAAATATCGCTATTTTGACCTTAAAAACCGGTCTGTTTTCTCTGTTTTTCACTGAAAAACGATATAGGAATATTAAAATAAGCTATATAAAAATAATAGTAGTAATACTATACCCCTCCGGGTTTGTTTAATATCCGAATTAAGGTGCTTAACTCGGATATTCGCAGTTCGGTGAAGGGTCACTACAGTGCAGCACTGTCGAGCCCCCACAGATTACTATCTTACTTTTTGTACCAAAAGGGATACAAAACTTGTTAACGATACCCAACAGTCGATTGTTGTTGTCGTTGAGCCCCTTCTTGTTGCTCCTTGTACTGCTTGCCGGATCGGTCTTCTCCCAAGACCCTTCCGAATTGAGCGCAAATCAGCTGACCCTTCCGGATTGAGCGCAATTTATCATTAACGTGCTTAAATGCTCAAATAACCCTACAGTACAAGCCTCACAAACGGGCCACAGAATTGATCGTAACAATCCTGACTGATATAAGTGCCTGTAACAACAATATATCTATCAACAACAAACGGGGGGGGGGGGGGTTGGTTCACATCTTGTCTGGGGGGATGATTTCTACTGATTTT
>NC_087066.1:1888603-1925834 GCF_963678635.1 Symsagittifera roscoffensis
AGTCCATTGCCAGGCCTACCGGATCCACTGGGGTTAAGTTGGCCGGCGCCTCCTTCGAAAGGGACATGAAAGACGATGACATCATCAGCAATAGATTCCCATCGACTTCCCCGTAGTCGTCTTCACTAAACTGGCATTCCAGCAAGTCTCTCTCCAACGCTCCTAAATCTACTCCACTCGACTTCTCTCCCTTTCCCTCCTTGTGATCATCGTCCTGATCCATCCGCTCGTCATCATTCGGATCCGGTTTTGGCTTAGGTCCGGAAGGGCCTTGTCGCATACCCATGCCCGAGCCCGGCCGCGCCGGTACGGTCAGATCACCTGCATGGTAGTATAACTCATCGTTCACTAGGAACTCTACCGACTCCTCGCCATGTGGCGCCAGATCATCCACAGTTACGTACTTGCCTCCTCTGCACTCTTTTGTGACTTCCAGGATTACTACCTTCACCTCCCCTGACCACTTCAACCTTGAAAGATCATCTGCAGGTGTATACACATCATTCCACACCCCAGTCGAGACCTCTGGTTTCCTGGAAGGTGATGCTTTGATCTTCTTTCGGCTCCAAGCATCAGGAAATGTGAAGTCAAACTTATGCATGGCCGAAACGTTCCAACTGGTGAAGCGCCGCTCCATCCCTTCACTCCACTTAAGCATTCTCTTCTCCGCATCACGAGCCGCTCCGATGCGAGGGGCAATTGCGGGAGATGTGACTCCCAACAACATCCTCCATATCGGTGGGTATCGGGGCTGTTGGTCCGGCAGCGGCCTAGACCCAGAAAGCCACTCTTGATGGTTCCCCTTGACGTGTGCGTAGGCTTCCCGCCAAAGCGGGACTAGCATCGCCTCTCCTGTATCCTTCACCACTGGTCTCAGATTCCAAAGCTTCGGATTGATCTGGACATGGGCATTTGAAATGATTGTTAAAGTCCATCAGAACCCAACCCGGCTCTGCTGTTCTTCCGAATAACCTATCATCGCTGGCCAATCCTCTCAGCTCCTTCTAGTCCACCCAATTCAGCACGGAACAATCCACGACCGAGACTAGGTTGACATACAACACAGAGTTCCTGTATGCCTTCACTTGTACGTCCGGGAACACGAATTACATCACAGGTCCATACACCACCGTGACGAATTCCCGCAATCCTTGAATTAGGGCCTGCGCATCGATCCGCACCATACCAGCCAGATCTGTCAGCAAGGGCATGCCACAATACTGTTTACATTCACCCGCATCCGTCGCCACCTTATCTTCTCCTGTGACACTTTTGTTCTGTTGCAGGAGATATTGGAGCAAGAGGGTCCTCCAGTCTTTCATCTTCCTAAGCGAGGCGGTTTCCAACTGCACGTTGAACTCACGACTCGTTCCCTGGAGTTGCTCGGGGTAACGCAAAAGCACGAGCAAATCGCCCAACCGACCATAGGTCATATCGATCAGGGTGAGGAGTCCGTCCAATCTCAAGTCTGTCAACGCTTGAGTGAACAGATTCGCAGGTCCCTTCACGAAATTCTCGTGACCAAATGTCACGTACAAGGCTAATATCAGGAATTCGACAGGTTCCGGATATTCTTGACAAAGCTCACGATCAGGTTCCGGGATGCCGTTGGATAGCACGTTGAAAGGAAGGATGGCGTTCATGCCACTCCCATTCCACCCAAGACAGCGTCTGATCGTTCATATTGTGCCCTCGTGGCCAAGATATCAGCTTGAAACTTATCCAATGACATCGTGTTCACGTCTTGCATCAACTGCAACATCGTGTCCCCGGCTAACTCTCTCTCATTAAACAAGTTTTTCAGATACGCGTGTATCTTTTTGATCACTGTCGGTGCATGCTCGAACGCATCCTCCCCCAAGGTACACAATCTCGGTGACAAGTACAACCATGAGTTGGTGTGCGGCTTCGTCCGCAAAGCCATTGCCATGAGATCCTCTTCCGCTGACGTCATGTTTCCTGACTGTCCTCCCCTGATCATTCTCTGCGTAATCCATCTGTCTGAACCAGGGATCATTAGCAACCTGTTGTACTAACAGATGATCGTCATCTACTCCTGGTCTCAACTTCAGCAACCTGGCGAAGTTGGACAGCTCCAACCCCAGGACTTCATCTAGGACCAACCGACTTGTGCTACAATCCTTGAATCCATGTATGGCATTGGAAATGTCGGCCCAAATGGCATTAAGCTCTGATCGGGGTGAGTAGTAGTTGTTGGGGTCCACCGTCCTGTTTGGCGCGGGTATTATCACACTGAATCGTCCCTCTGCTATCATTGTGACCATCGTATACACAAACTGAAAGGTTTCTGGTAATATGGCGTACCCCGGTGATAACACAAAGATGAACTTCACCACATTCTTGGTGAAGTGTCGTTGTACTGATGAATCCACATCGGCCATGGCTGAGAGCATTGTCATTATCGCCTCTCCTATGACTTCATTGCTCGGGATCGACCCATTCATCAGACGGGACAATAACCCTCTGCTCTGCATGTGGTCATTCGAGCCGGCAATCACTATCACTTGCGGTTCCATGATGATTACCCTTCGCATACTTATCGTCATGCCCGCTGACTGTCCCCAGTCCAACTTAGGCGCCGTCAAGAAAATCACATCAGGTCAAAAGAGAGAACGGAGCGTGTAGAGGTAATGCGAACTGGCCACTATCAGATATTTGGCAGCCTTCATGTCCATGGGATCATAGGCAGCAAACAGGTTGTCACCAATTGTTGCCTTCAGTCACGCGTTTCTCTTGTCGTCTCCCTCCACCGAGGCCGCTCGGGGATAATCTCTCGAGTACTCACCGAACGCCTGGCTGGGTATTTTGGCGAACTGCCTGTACATCTTGTGATGCTTTTTGTTAGGCTTACTCTCTGCCAGAAACTTGCCCTTCCGAGCGGGTGGCGTCAGTTCTCTGGCTCTCCGACGGACGTCCGTGAGAGATCGGGTGTTCAACGGCCCAAAGGTATTGTCATGAGGCAATTCATCCAGGTCCGCGTGTCTGAGCGTAGTCGCATGGCTAAACTGCTCCTGTTAGGCTAACAGCCAATCCACGCCCGGTATTCGATATAATCGTGACACGTGGGACCCTCTCCGCCGATCATCTTCCTTGCGTCCTCCGGACACGTCAACGTGTTCATGTTCAACTTCGCTGACATGTCCGCCCTGTACTGTCCCCAACCGCTGGGGTCTGGACGGTTCCAAAGCAACGCGAACTGCCTCCACTGGCATTGCACTCGTCGACTGTTTGTTGTCACGGCAGGAGTCGCCGTAGTGACCGGATCACCTGTCCTAGACAGGGTCTGGGACCTAGTCTGATTCTCATCAACCAATCTCCCCAGTCGGTTCTCCGATGGTTGTCTTCTAGGGGGAGGAGCAGTGCCGAACCTTTCTCTCACATCTGAGCTTGGAGCTACGGGAGCAGCTGTACCCGTTTCCGTTGCCAGGGACCGTAGGCGGTTGACGAGTGATTCTGGCACGTTTCCCCTTACTCTACCTCCTCCAGTCAAACTGCTCCAAGCCAGAGAGCTGGTCGCCCTCAATTCCTGCTCCACTTCCCTTAACTGCGTCGGAATACGTCATTGATCCAGCGTCTCCCTTGCTGGGTTTTGAAATGTTTTCCATCTCTGGTGAGCGCAGCATGTTCTCGAGATCCATAAGTCGCAGTCTGCCGGGGTTATTTCTCACCAGACCGCGGGTCATCTCGTTCCACCGCCGGGTCACGTTGACGTTCATGAAATCAGCCATCAAAATGCCCACCATCGGGTTCTGCGGTATCGTGCACAGCACCACAAGTATGGGCATGTATTTCTCCTTTAGTTCATCCTTTAGAGGCTCCCATTAGCCCTCTGGGGTTACTGGGGCTCTCGAGACATCATTGGTTCCGAGCATTATCACCAACGTGTCTAGGTAATCCTCGCCCTAGAACTCCATCATTTTGATGACCTGAGCCACTGAAGCTTTGACCATGGACAAAGATCTCATTGGGATCCCTCCCCAAACTATCTCCTATGACCAAGTGACGATTCCCTGGAGGAATTACCTGGTTGCTCGTAGCGGGGTTTCAGCTCATGTCATTCAGGCAAGCTCGAGGAAACTCCGCGGCCACTTGCGCGAACTGGTTACGTACCATCAGGTTCTTTCTAATGTGTACCACACGAGACTTTTGAAAGGTTCCGCCATGTGCAGTCCCCGTTGACTCTACCGTTTGGGGTGCTCGCTCTGAGCTGCTGGAAAAATATTCAAAGCGTTGGGAAGGGACGACCCTACCCAATGTCCGACTAGTGGTTCTGTTGAATTCATCCATTGTTGCTCTAGCCACCTGATTGAATGACTCTTGAAACTGAGGAGCAAGATAGAAGTCAGAGGGGTCTGGTATCGTGTTTCTCGGGTTGGGAGCAGACTGTGATGTCTGCTGAGGAGCCTCGGATCCTCTCGGTGCGCACAGCTCCTGTACCCTTGTCCTGGGGCGTGTGTCCCTGGACCCCTCCGAGGAGTTGATCGTCGCCAGAACCTCCGGTGACACTTGGCTCACCTTCGCCATAAACAGCTCCTTCAGGTGCTTTATTTCATCCTCCTTGTAGGCCACCTGTAGATCCTCGAACTTCTTTTTCCATTCGTCTTTTTCTTGAGCTATTGCCCTATACTCCTGCAGTTTGGCACACAGTTCGCTCTGATCCCTTTCTTTCTTCTCCAACGTCTCGATCGTCTCCGAGGTCTGTATCTCTATCTCGCTCACCCTCACTCTCTTCAGAGGAGGAGCAGCTGTTAGAGAGTCCGCTGAATTTGACGGGCCCGGCCCATCACGTAGTCTTTCTGCTCCGATGAGCGGCTGCGCAGGTTGGACCGGTAGGGCCATCTCACCTAGCCGGTGATCCCTCTGCTCACCTAGTCCTGGCTCGCGAGCCAAGTCGTGGCCAGACATTTCTCCTCGCCGCCATCTCATCAATCGGTTTCGACCTCTCTCGGCGGTCCCGGACTCACCGAAGGCCAGCATCAACACCACTTCTGTAGGGCGATTCCCTCGACCCTCTCCTCCTAACGCGTTGAGGAGCGCGACCACAAACATCGCCAGCCCCGGGTCTTCTCGTGTAAAGTCACAATCAATCAGCCTCTGATAGATCTCGTCTAGAGTCGCTCCTAGACTCGCTGAGAGGAATTCCATTAACTTATTTGGATCACCCATTTCTATCGTTTTGATTCTCGTGTCGTGTCAATTTTTCCAGGATATAACATCATTCAGATCTTTAAAACTCTCCATTGAAAGTCTCTTTTCGTTCCTGATTTAAAACTTAGCACCAAGGTGGATCAACCACCTGTATCCTTGTCAAGGTAGCACAAATGAGCGCTGACACCTTTACTACCTGGAGTGCTCCAGGTCTTCTATGACACAAACATGACATAAAACATATCATAACAATAACATAACACATAAACATCACATGTCTACACTATTACATATAAACATAAACCCTAATAGCTAACCTAAAACTTAATCCTAATTCCTGTCAAGTGAACTTAAAAAAAACCACTCATCACCGAGTGCAAAACCTAGCGCATGCTCAGATCGTACTTTTTATGTAAGTAAACCTCTATGTCAGTTTCCGAAAATATCACGTGTACAAGGGCGTACAATTCTCTCGGATGTAGCTTCCCCCTATTGGGATCATAGACTGGCAACGAGAGAGAGGTCACTCCTCTTTCAACCAGAGAATTCCTAAGTCGATTCAAGGCCAATACCAAGCTCTCTGGATTTACGTGTTGCCTATCAGTGGCCTTAGTAACCAAGAAACATAAATATTCCCCTGTTATCTGTGATGCAACAGGGGGCAGCCCTCCCACACCAGGCCTCTATTTCCATAAAAAATCGATATCTTGTACTCTCTCTTAAAGTCAGCCGCTAGTGCTAATTCGAAGCTTACATCCACGGTTATCGCTCTATTGCACCTACGTTCCGTGAGTATGAAATCGCTGTCCGTTATGACGATATATGTTTGAATAATGGTTCGGTAGGTCAAAATAAGATTCAAAAAATCGTCCAAAAGATGGTTTTTTAGCATTCTCGCTTTCCGTCTCCAGTTCTCCGGTTTCTCTTGCCGATTTCAATTTTTTAATGATCAGATTTTTGGTGTGGGTGAGTCCTACCCCCACTCCCCGGACAAAAATATCTATCAACGTCCCCGTCGATCGCCCAAAGTCTAGCAGATCGAGGTTGGATTGCGGAACGCGCAAAGGACCACCTGGGGCGAACCAGTTGGACTCGGTATTGTCATGAATGACGTATTTGATGCCGTCTTTATCGACATCCTGAATCAGCAAGATTGTCTCTTTAGGATCTGCAGGCAGATCATGGAGCCATTCGAGCACTCGCAGGTTCGTTAGTTCTTGTTCATGAGTCTGTTCTTCCTCTGGTTCGAACTCCACTTCCGGGTCTGAACGATCGTCGATTCAATCCCGATCCATGTCATCCACCAAATCGATTTCTTTTGGCACCGTCATCTCATCCAGTCCTACTAGCCAGTCCATCATATCACTTAACACTATCCTGTCTATGACGAAATCCTCGCCAACCGCTGGGGTCTGGACGGTTCCAAAGCAACGCGAACTCCCTCCACTGGCATTGCACTCGTCGACTGGTTTGTTGTCACGGCAGGAGTCGCCGTAGTGGCCGGATCACCTGTCCTAGACAGGGTCTGGGACCTAGTCTGATTCTCATCAACCAATCTCCCCAGTCGGTTCTCCGATGGTTGTCTTCTAGGGGGAGGAGCAGTGCCGAACCTTTCTCTCACATCTGAGCTTGGAGCTACAGGAGCAGCTGTACCCGTTTCCGTTGCCAGGGACCGTAGGCGGTTGACGAGTGATTCTGGCACGTTTCCCCTTACTCTACCTCCTCCAGTCAAACTGCTCCAAGCCAGAGAGCTGGTCGCCCTCAATTCCTGCTCCACTTCCCTTAACTGCGTCGGAATACGTCATTGATCCAGCGTCTCCCTTGCTGGGTTTTGAAATGTTTTCCATCTCTGGTGAGCGCAGCATGTTCTCGAGATCCATAAGTCGCAGCCTGCCGGGGTTATTTCTCACCAGACCGCGGGTCATCTCGTTCCACCGGGTCACGTTGACGTTCATGAAATCAGCCATCAAAATGCCCACCATCGGGTTCTGCGGTATCGTGCACAGCGCCACAAGTATGGGCATGTATTTCTCCTTTAGTTCATCCTTTAGAGGCTCCCATTAGCCCTCTGGGGTTACTGGGGCTCTCGAGACATCATTGGTTCCGAGCATTATCACCAACGTGTCTAGGTAATCCTCGCCCTAGAACTCCATCATTTTGATGACCTGAGCCACTGAAGCTTTGACCATGGACAAAGATCTCATTGGGATCCCTCCCCAAACTATCTCCTATGACCAAGTGACGATTCCCTGGAGGAATTACCTGGTTGCTCGTAGCGGGGTTTCAGCTCATGTCATTCAGGCAAGCTCGAGGAAACTCCACGGCCACTTGCGCGAACTGGTTACGTACCATCAGGTTCTTTCTAATGTGTACCACACGAGACTTTTGAAAGGTTCCGCCATGTGCAGTCCCCGTTGACTCTACCGTTTGGGGTGCTCGCTCTGAGCTGCTGGAAAAATATTCAAAGCGTTGGGAAGGGACGACCCTACCCAATGTCCGACTAGTGGTTCTGTTGAATTCATCCATTGTTGCTCTAGCCACCTGATTGAATGACTCTTGAAACTGAGGAGCAAGATAGAAGTCAGAGGGGTCTGGTATCGTGTTTCTCGGGTTGGGAGCAGACTGTGATGTCTGCTGAGGAGCCTCGGATCCTCTCGGTGCGCACAGCTCCTGTACCCTTGTCCTGGGGCGTGTGTCCCTGGACCCCTCCGAGGAGTTGATCGTCGCCAGAACCTCCGGTGACACTTGGCTCACCTTCGCCATAAACAGCTCCTTCAGGTGCTTTATTTCATCCTCCTTGTAGGCCACCTGTAGATCCTCGAACTTCTTTTTCCATTCGTCTTTTTCTTGAGCTATTGCCCTATGCTCCTGCAGTTTGGCACACAGTTCGCTCTGATCCCTTTCTTTCTTCTCCAACGTCTCGATCGTCTCCGAGGTCTGTATCTCTATGTCGCTCACCCTCACTCTCTTCAGAGGAGGAGCAGCTGTTAGAGAGTCCGCTGAATTTGACGGGCCCGGCCCATCACGTAGTCTTTCTGCTCCGATGAGCGGCTGCGCAGGTTGGACCGGTAGGGCCATCTCACCTAGCCGGTGATCCCTCTGCTCACCTAGTCCTGGCTCGCGAGCCAAGTCGTGGCCAGACATTTCTCCTCGCCGCCATCTCATCAATCGGTTTCGACCTCTCTCGGCGGTCCCGGACTCACCGAAGGCCAGCATCAACACCACTTCTGTAGGGCGATTCCCTCGACCCTCTCCTCCTAACGCGTTGAGGAGCGCGACCACAAACATCGCCAGCCCCGGGTCTTCTCGTGTAAAGTCACAATCAATCAGCCTCTGATAGATCTCGTCTAGAGTCGCTCCTAGACTCGCTGAGAGGAATTCCATTAACTTATTTGGATCACCCATTTCTATCGTTTTGATTCTCGTGTCGTGAAGTTGCTTCTAGTTTGTTTGATTCAATAAACAAGGTTTGATCAATCAAGATCTAAAAAACAAGTCAAGACTTAAATCCGTCATTTTTTCCAGGATATAACATCATTCAGATCTTTAAAACTCTCCATTGAAAGTCTCTTTTCGTTCCTGATTTAAAACTTAGCACCAAGGTGGATCAACCACCTGTATCCTTGTCAAGGTAGCACAAATGAGCGCTGACACCTTTACTACCTGGAGTGCTCCAGGTCTTCTATGACACAAAAATGACATAAAACATATCATAACAATAACATAACACATAAACATCACATGTCTACACTATTACATATAAACATAAACCCTAATAGCTAACCTAAAACTTAATCCTAATTCCTGTCAAGTGAACTTAAAAAAAACCACTTATCACCGAATGCAAAACCTAGCGTATGCTCAGATAGTACTTCTTATGTAAGTAAACCTCTATGTCAGTTTCCGAAAATATCACGTGTACAAGGGCGTACAATTCTCTCAGATGTAGCTTCCCCCTATTGGGATCATAGACTGGCAACGAGAGAGAGGTCACTCCTCTTTCAACCAGAGAATCCCTAAGTCGATTCAAGGCCAATACCAAGCTCTCTGGATTTAGGTGTTGCCTATCAGTGGCCTTAGTAACCAAGAAACATAAATATTCCCCTGGTATCTGTGATGCAACAGGGGGCAGCCCTCCCACACCAGGCCTCTATTTCCATAAAAAATCGATATCTTGTACTCTCTCTTAAAGTCAGCCGCTAGTGCTGTTTTGAAGCTTACATCCACGGTTATTGCTCTATTGCATCTACGTTCCGTGAGTATGAAATCGCTGTCCGTTATGACGATATATGTTTGAATAATGGTTCGGTAGGTCAAAATAAGATTCAAAAAATCGTCCAAAAGATGGTTTTTTTTAGCATTCTGGCCTTCCGTCTCCAGTTCTCCGGTTTCTCTTGCCGATTTCAAGTTTTTAATGATCAGGTTTTTGGTGTGGGTGAGTCCTACCCCCACTCCCCGGACAAAAATATCTATCAACGTCCCCGTCGATCGCCCAAAGTCTAGCAGATCGAGGTTGGATTGCGGAACGCGCAAAGGACCACCTGGGGCGAACCAGTTGGACTCGGTATTGTCATGAATGACGTATTTGATGCCGTCTTTATCGACATCCTGAATCAGCAAGATTGTCTATTTAGGATCTGCCGGCAGATCATGGAGCCATTCGAGCACTCGCAAGTTCGTTAGTTCTTGTTCATGAGTCT
This sequence comes from Symsagittifera roscoffensis, assembly GCF_963678635.1. Taxonomy (NCBI): domain Eukaryota; kingdom Metazoa; phylum Xenacoelomorpha; order Acoela; family Convolutidae; genus Symsagittifera; species Symsagittifera roscoffensis. The sequence goes on from NC_087066.1 coordinate 1,898,473, forward strand.
GTTCTTCCTCTGGTTCGAACTCCACTTCCGGGTCTGAACGATCGTCGATTCAATCCCGATCCATGTCATCCACCAAATCGATTTCTTTTGGCACCGCCATCTCATCCAGTCCTACTAGCCAGTCCATCATATCACTTAACACTATCCTGTCTATGACGAAATCCTCGCCGTACGGGTTGTACTTCTTCTTGTTCCTTCCTCTCTTTCTCTGGCGTGTTTTCATGGTTAGAGGAAAGTCAGGCTGTATTCCTTTGTCAATTTCAGTTTGTTCTGGGCAGTTCCAGTCTTCCTCGTCATAAGGTAGAGTTTCGTCGTGAATCTCTACTCGCTCGGTCAACTCCAGGTCCAGTGGTAGTCGCAATCGTCCACCACCTTATTACCGTCGTTTTTGTCGCGAGTATCCCTTTCAATCACCTCATAAGCAGGATCCACTATCAATTAGTCTCCCTCTTGCATGTCCGCTGGGATGCACCAGTCCTCTAACGAGGCATTGTGCGGATTGATGTTTTCGTAATGAGCTGCTCTTCCAGTGCTCAATCGATAAAAAGTACCACTTTGGTGCACCTCTGTTATCTGAAATGGACCACGCCATATCTTTACAAATTTCTTGGTTCCTTTTGGTGAAAACAACTCCTGGAAAACCCCGACGTAGTTGCCACCTGAGTAGGCTTTTGCATCGACTGTCCTTTTATCAAACCTCCTCTTTTGTCTAATTTGCGCCTCTTGCGTGTTCCTCCTACAAAAGTCATTGAGGTCCTGCTGACGTACGTTTGCGGAGCTGTTCGTTTCCCCTCATATTCTGGGTAGAAGAACGTCAACGGAAGCGCCTTTTTGTGACCATTTAGCATCATATGCGGACTTATTCCCGCGGTGGAAAGTTCTGTGCTGTTGTAAGCGCCCATCACTTGCGGTAGGTGCCTATCCCAGTCATCCATTTAGCGTGAGCAAAAGACTCTCACCTGTGACCTCTTCATTAACTCCTTCGTGAGATCACCCACGAACGCTTTACCATTGTCCGATTGGACTGTGATGGGGAAGCCGTGCCTCGCTATCCACACATTTATCAAGTGGTTGCACGTCTCTTCTGCCGATGCTTTTATGCAGAGGGCTGCCTTCGCATATTTCGTAAAATGATTGATCATTACCAGCACCTGTTTATAGCCCATGGCTGTCATGCAGATATTCTGATGATCAATTTGCACCACTTCGTTGAATCCCGATGACTCTATTGACTGCAGGAGAGCCTCAGTTTCCTGGGGTCCTTCGCCTGTTGACATGACAGGCATGGAGAGATCCACTTCTCACAAGCTTTCTTCAAACCAGGCCATTCGCAACGTTTCTGTATGCTGTTGTACACTTTGTCCACGCCTTGATGGCCCATCTGATCATGTGAACGAAAGAACAATTCGGTCTGGTACAACTGTGGAAACACTATCGAATTGTATTTGTAAAGGACCTTGTCCTCCTCTTTACGTTTACAGGCCACAATTCCGTCCTTGTTCAGGCACAATAAATCTTTCCTTTTCAGATAGAATTGTTACAAGATTTTAGAGCTGTCTTTTTCCAGATCTCCTTTGTCAGGTGCTGCATTCTCGATCTATCTCTTCAGATTGCTCGTCATTCTATCATTTCTTCGAGCCCTTAGGAGATCCGACAGCCTGTACCTGGCTTTCAGATACGTCTTTACCACGTTCAATTGCCCGCTCATTATTTCCGGAGCATGAGCATCGTCCATCAACTTAACACATCATATCCTCTTCAAGGGTGTTGCTTCCTGAACGGATGGCTGCAGATTAGTACGGACGACCGTACCATGTGGTAGTAATCTGATGGGGCGTTTCGAAACTGCTATCAGTTCGAGCTCATCGGTGGCATTATCCACCACCGTGCCCTCTTCATCGGAGATGTACCTGTCTCTTTTCGGATCCTGATGCATTTCTCGGTCCAGCCCGCGCTGTTTCCAGTCCACCAACAATGAATGAATCGCAATCTCAGATACATCAGAATTGGAAGTGGTCTCAGATGTGTTGTCTCAGATGTGTTGTCGCTTGAGCCGAATGACTCCTCGCCATCATATTCCAATCTGTCTGTGATGTTCCTCGACTCCCCGGACAAGACTCTGCCCCTAGATTGTTTTGAATCCGACTCCCCGGACCACATTCCATCCCCTGGTTGTTTCAACAACCTCTCCCCGGACAAGTAGTCCCGGACGGGCTCGAAGGTGTCAGACTCCCGGATGTCTCGTCCCCGGATGAACAATCTGTGCTCGGCTCGTACTCTTCTCTTGCATCCGTGTAATGTACTTTCTCGTGAAGCTGGATCTCGACTTGACCCTGACTTCTTCAGTGGCTTGGGCCTCGGTCAGTGTCCGATGTTCAGTGTCCTGAACAAGACATCCTTCGGCATCGAGCTCACCAGCTTGTTCACTATCGACCTGCATTCCCGTTCAACACCTCGGCTGCGAATGGACACTGGCCTCTTCTCTGTTTTCTCAGTGACAGTCAACCGCTGCATGGTCTCCATCCACTCCCGATCATGCCTTTCCACTTCCCTATCCAACAAGTCACAGAAACTCCATGACGTCCGGCGCCACGTTCACCGTCCAATTCAATAGGGCTATGCAGTTTATACACAGCCTGGTAAGCTCTTGCTGTACCAAATTGGATCGGACCAGCAGAACCAGCAGAACGGGCTCCCCCCTGGCTAAAACCTTTATCTCACTGACCGTTTCCACTGGAAGGTCAGGGTGTCGTGGTATAGGGTGCCCTGACTTATCCAGCCATCTAGTGAGTGGCAGTTTGTCGTAGGTATCCTTGTCTAGAAAATAAAACCCGTCTTTGATCTCCGCTTGGTAAGCCTGCTTCTCCTCGAGGCCTTCATAGAATTCTGTATTTTTACTGAGGCTATCAGCATTCTGGTGCTTGTCACGGGTACGGTGCTCTATAATCATGTGGTATCCATCTAGGCGCACGATCCAACGAGCAATATAACTTTGGTCCATCGAATAGGTTTTCAGCCAGGCAAGGGCACGATTATCCACACGCAACTTGAAGGGAGCACTCCCCAACTAGGCCCTGTATTTCTCCACGAAACTTATCACCGCGAACGTCTCCGCTTTTGGTGCGCCGTACTTCATCTCAGTATCGCTCAAAACCTTACTTCCGTAGGCTATCGGACGGAGAACCGTTCTCACGTTCCACTCTTGATCCTGGTGAAGTATGCCAGATTCCGCGACCACTGATGCATCCGTGTCTTGCACAAACATGCCCTTCTCCGTTGGCATGCCGAGGACCGGTGCCTCGCAGAGTTCACGTTTAATGTTCTCAAATGAAACTCGTGCTTCATCAGTCCAAGCGAATTTTTTGCCTTTATTTTTCATCAACTGCTGCATGGGGTATATTTTGACAGCGTACCTCTTGATGAATTCTCGATAATTATTAGTAAATCCCAAAAAGCTCATTAGTTGTGTATCTGTTTTAGTAGCCTTCCAGGTCAAGACCGCTTCGACCGCTTCGGGATCTGGTCTCACGCCTTGCTTATCCACCAGGCGGCCCAGTTATTTTATGGAGTCTCTGAGGGTTTCACACTTTGAGGGTTTACAATTCAGGCCCGCCTGTTTCATGCAGGTAAATTCTGTCTTAGAATTCTGTCTTTTTACTGAGTCTATCAGCATTCTGGTGCTTGTCACGGGTACGGTGCTCTATAATCATGTGGTATCCCTCTAGGCGCACGATCCAACGAGCAATATAACTTTGGTCCATCGAATAGGTTTTCAGCCAGGCAAGGGCACGATTATCCACACGCAACTTGAAGGGAGCACTCCCCAACAAGGCCCTGTATTTCTCCACGAAAGTTATCACCGCGAACGTGTCCGCTTTTGGTGCGCCGTACTTCGTCTCAGTATCGCTCAAAACCTTAATTCCGTAGGCTATCGGACGGTGAACCGTTCTCCCGTTCCACTCTTGATCCTGGTGAAGTATGCCAGATTCCGCGACCACTGATGCATCCGTGTCTTACACAAACATGCCCTTCTCCGTTGGCATGCCGAGGACCGGTGCCTCGCAGAGTTCGCTTTTAATGTTCTCAAATGTAACTCGTGCTTCATCAGTCCAAGCGAATTTTTTGCCTTTATTTTTCATCAACTGCTGCATGGGGTATATTTTGACAGCGTACCTCTTGATGAATTCTCGATAATTATTAGCAAATACCAAAAAACTCATTAGTTGTGTATCTGTTTTAGGAGCCTTCCAGGTCAAGACCGCTTCGACCGCTTCGGGATCTGGTCTCACGCCATGCTTATCCACCAGGCGGCCCAGATATTTTATGGAGTCTCCGAGGATTTCACACTTTGAGGGCAACTCAGGCCCGCCTGTTTCATGCAGGTAAACACCTAATCCAACCTCTCTATATGATCCTCTAGGGTTGGCCTTGCGATCACGACATCATCGACATAACACATTATGAGATTCCCGTATTTCTTTGTCACACTCGTGAGTGCCGGGGCCATAAGTCGCTGGATTGTGGCCGTCGCGTTGCACAATCCGAACGGCATCTTCTTCCACTGGAACAGTCCCAGTTTGCACGCGAAGCCCGTTTTATCCCGATCTTGCTTTCTGAGTGGTACTTGCCAGAACGCGGAGCCCAAATCCAACGTCGTGAAGAACTTCGCGTCCCCCAGCTTGGAAAGGCTCTCATCAATGCGGGGAATCGGGTATGCGTCCTTTATTGTCACTGCGTTCAAGTAACGGAAATCATCACAAAAGCTGATCCCCCACGTTTTTTCTTGGCCATTACCACGCCACAAGCCCACGGGGACTTCGACGGCTTGATCATACCGTACTCCATTAACATCTCGATTTCTTTCCTGCACGCCTCCGACTTATGTGGGGTCATTCTCCTCGCCCCTTCCCTATGTGACACCAAGCCCTCTTCTATCTCAATCTCCTGTTCTACAAAATTACAGCAACCTATGTCGGCCTTATGTTTCGAAAAAACGTCTGCATTCCGACTTAGCACCGCCCTAAGCGAATCTAGTTCCTTGTCTGATATTTTACCCTTCAAATGTTCAATTTCGGGTGGGACTGGTTTATTCGCTGCTAACTCTGTTTCTGTCGGTCTCTCGGGAAAATTTGAACAACTAGACAACCCATCAACTGTTTCCGACAATTTACTAGAAGATTTCAATTCATTTACTCTCTTCAGTATACACTCTTGGTTCGCATGCAAGGGACTTTTAGTTACATCAAACTTTTTCTAGTTCTCCACACTCTGAAAGTCTGTGTTCAGAGGCAATGCGTAGCCAAGTTTCTTTCTCCTCTCTATTGTCACTGTTGTTGCTTCTGTGTTCAACAACACACTCACACACAGTCCGCCTTGAGTGAGTGAGAAGCTTCTTCCTAAAATAGCCGAGCTTTTACTGTTTGGATTTGGTACCAGACACACCTGTCTGTCATTGCTGAGTTCATTCAAGTCCCTCATCCTAAATTTCGCTACTACGGCTTGGTTTGGTTTCAATTTAACCTTTCGAGAAAAATCAGCACTTTGGCCAGGTTAATTAAGATCTTATTAAGGGGTTTCTTTTCATACTTTCTCTCAGGATCTTTGATCCTAATCAACCCGTCATTGAGATCGATCGTGGCATCAATGTTGCGTACGAAGTCCCTCCCCAGGATGAATTGATCGGATTCGTCCAAATTTTCTATTAACAGGAAGCTCATCCAAAGATGTCTTCCTCCAAGCTGTTGTGAAATGATTGGGGTCCATCCAGTAACATACATTCCTCCCTGATTGGCAGATGCCAGCCTGATGTTTGTCGGTATCAGATCCGATCTGTCGAAACCCATGTCAGTCCATGTTTTGACCGGCATGACGCTGACCAGTGCTCCCGTGTCTAGCAATCCTTTTACTGAAAGTTGTCTGCCCTGCACGTCCAGCACGTGTGCGGCCAGATCGGCTTCGCAACCTATGTGCACTGCATCCTGTTCAAGCATGGCATTATGTCCGATTTGTCGCACCTTCAGCTCCTCTTGACCAATGTATATCCGGCCAACCTGATGACTCGCATCAGTTACGCGAGCTTTTGTGTGGATATTGATGCCGTCCACATTCATTAGAAACGGATATGGGCCATGGACTTCGATAAAATGCCGGTAGACTCTCATCAGCCTCGGACGTCCTGTCGTGAGCAGCGCTCGCACTGCCCTGGAGTCCAGCTTAGGATCTTTCTCCCTCAGGTAGTCTGTATAAATTTCCAGGTGGACTAGTGTAATCTCGCATGGTTCACTCAGATTCTGATCACTTGGTGTCTTGCGACTGAGATAATGGACATTATCTTCGTCCCTTCTTTCGTCATGCCGAAAGTTCTACCAGATATGACATTCAGTTTTAATCCCTGCTATCTGGGTTCCTGTTTGTCCTCGTCTTCCGTCGTTTTACTCAGAAAGTTAAAAATTTTCACGAAGATCTGTGCTTTCCAGTTCCGACCTTACCCATTGCACCACTTCTTTGGTGGCTAGCTCCTGTTTGACATTCTGTAACGCTGTCCTCGCCGCCAAACCATAATCCACTTGGAGTGGTCCGGGCGACTCTGCCTCCAGGTTCGAGTCTACCACTTCGTCAGGCAAGGTCTTCACCTTCTTAGTCGTAAAGGTGCTCGGTGTCGTCTCTTTTCTCCGAGACTCGGCTTCGTTCATTAGACGTGCTCGACTGGCCCTGACACCCGAAAGCGCCTCTTCGTGGCCGGGGTGTTTCGCGTCCGCCACTGCATCCTAAAACTGAGTGCAGTCCGACTTGAAGTGTCCCTCCAAATTACAGAAGAAGCACCTCGGTCCATACTACATGATGAGTCCTCTAACGTACTCTTCGTGGTCCTCGTCAGTCGCATCGACGTCGTCGTGAAAGTGGCCTATTGCCGTCATGTTCTGTTTGTAAGCAGAACACGCGAAAACATGATGGTTCAATGAACCACAATTAGCTCATGACCTCCCTGTTGTCGCGAGGTTTGTACCAACTGGATTTCGCGCCAGTTTTTGTCCCGCTGTAGTTGCCATAATTGCTGTAACGGTTTTGCGCCCTCGGTTTTATGAGCGAGTATTTACGTGACTTCATACGCAAATCATCGGGCGTGGGTACCTGGTCAAGCGACAGGGTGAAGTGTGTGGCTAACATCGTTTTCAATTCCTCACTCTTTACTCCGTCCATGATTTTCGAAGCAATCGCCAAGTGTCACTCGGATATTCTCTCATCGGGATTGCTTCTTCTCCTAAGCAATTCAAGGTCGTCCATAAATTTGTCTATGAAATCGTCATCTCTTTGAAGCCTCTTTTCGAACTTCACCATAGCCTGGTGCCCTTGTACTCCAGAGCCAAAACGACTCAGCAGTATGTCAAATATTTTACGAGAGCTGTCTCGTTCGTTGGCCCTTTTCGCCATTACACAATTCAGGGCAGTACCCTCCAGGTTGCTTGTTAGTGCGCTGCATTCCTGTTTCTTGGAGAGATTCTCTACTTCAAAGTGCAACTTCATCACCTCTATCCAAGTATCAATGCAGCCGTCTGAGTCGTCTTTGTATGATTTCGGCTTTTTCAGTGTCCCTATTGACCTCTCTCCTCTCTCGGTTGGCTTCGAGAGCTTAGTGATGAATGTTTCGAGAGATCTATTCAGAGGTTCAAACATCGAGGCATACATCGTTGTGTCCTGCGAGACCGTGGTCAGATCTGGCACCGACCAGACATGTGGCAAAATTGGCAACCTTGTCTCCGGGGTGGCTTCTGCCTCCGGTGGGACTGGATTCATCCAGCCAGGCCTCGAGGGGAATGCCCTGGTCCGCTCCTTATTCCTAGATTCGTAGTTCGCTCTCGAATTTTGCTGGGCCCCGGCATAGCTGCCTGCTCGATTTCTATCATTCTCCTAGCGTGAGCGCTACCTTGGGTTGGAACGCTCCTCTCGATTGCTCCCATTTAAGATCTCGTCAAGCTTCCGCATCATTAGGTCACATTTGGCATCTAACCTCCTTTCTAGGCTAGTTGGCATCCTCCTTTCCAGGCTAGTAGGCATAGTTGGCAACCTTGTCTCCGGGGTGGCTTCTGCCTCGGGTGGGACTGGATTCGTCCAGCCAGGCCTCGAGGGGAATGCCCTGGGCCGCTCCCTTTTCCTATGTTCGTAGTTCGTTCTCGAATTTTGCTGGGCCATCCAGGGTTATCCCATCAGACATTGGCCTGGTCAGCGAAGTGGACGACGCCTTCCTGCTCATGTCGTTTCTCGGGCACAGCGTGAAGTTCACATCCGGTTGTGTTATCTCCGGAAGATAGACCATCGGTTTGTAGCGACGCCATGCGCTCATCGTACAAAGACTTCAACCTAAACTTTGCCTTCGAACCCGTTTGATCTTCACTCGGACTTATACTCGACATCATCGCGTTCTTGCTCTGCTTGGCCAGAGATGAGTGTGTATTGGTCGGGTGTGAAAATTCTTTTCTCCACTTATGAGTCTTAGTCTCTGATTTGGACATACCCCTGAACAATACTTCCTCTTGACTTCCTCCCGTTCGAGGTCCTCGCTTGGCTCAAAGTCGGGTCGAATGAGCGTTCGTTCCCCTTCGTCAAAAGGGTACACAAGCGTCCCGCTCTTCGTTCCCGTTTCGGCGCTTAGCCCATGATTGCTATCGAGGTTCTTCTCCCTTCTTAGTTTCCTTCCGCTCACTGAAAGATCAGCTTGACCTTTAATCGATTCGTTGTTAGCAAAAACGTCGGAAACGCTGCTAAACGAAGACTGGCCACGCCTAGTTCTAAACTATCGCATGCTCCCCTTGCTCAGCCTGGGAATCTTAGTAGTCAATCCTAGCGAGTCTCTACGCTGCACACTTTGTAATAAATCATAATATTAATACATTGAAAGGCAATGTACACGTACCGCGAATAAGTTCAAGTTAATTTACTTAACGCTGCCTACTCGATTTCTTCAGTATCAAAAAGGTCTCTTAGATTATTCGATGATAATATTAGTGACTCAGCTGAAGTTACACAGGGCTTGCTCAGTAGCTAACTTAACCCCGTTGTATAGTATCACAAAATTTTCAATACACAAAACACAATTAATAACCAGATAAGAGTATCCTACAGGTGACAGCGACCTTTCGTCAGTATCAAATCACCGCCACACTCTTATCAAATCACTGCTTTGTTAAAGTCAAACAATCTTTTGTAAAAAGGCAGTGATGATTCAGGAATAGATAAATAAAACTTAGTCTTAAAGAAAACGACTTCCCTCAATTGGACAGTCCAAAAGAACAAAGCCCAGGACACTGTCTTCTCAAGTGATTGGTATTTGCCTAATTCACTTACCGAGGTCTTCTTTTAGGTGTCCTGCGATTGTCCGAGCTTTCCTATTAAGTAGCTCAAGGCAACCACACAACCAAAATCACAATCAAAAAAAAATGTTTTGGATCGGATACTTCTGATACACCCGATCTAAAATCCAAAGCTGATCACTAATTTCCGGGTCATATGGGCTTATGTGATCCCGTTGTTAGTTGACCTTTTATCCCAGCCCTAAATGGATATTTTCCGTTTCTCAAATTGCCCCAGAAGGTTTCCCTAAGTTTTCAAGAAGTAGGGTGGCTAAGAGGTTTATGTCACTCCGGAGGGTTACTTAGGAGGGTTGTTAAGACGGGTAGTCTACTTCGGAGGGTTACTTTGAAGGGTACCTTAGTCACCCGAGACACTTCGGAGGGTCCCCTGTAACTCACTAAGGAGGGTCAATAAGAGGCTTAATATGCTCCGGAGGGTTACTTCGGAGGGTTCATTCAAAATTTTCAAATTCTGGAACCTCTTTTAGAAGGGTCTTCAAATAACTTCAGAAAGCGTCAAAACAAGCTAAATTCTCTATGGGGGGTTGTTTTAACTTCTTTGGAGGGTCTCGTGGAAAATTTCCACTAAGGAGGGTTGCTAAGGGGCTTAGGTCACTCCGGAGGGTTACTTCGGAGGGTTCTCCGAAAGTCAAGAAAACGGGTTATTCTACCGCGGTAAAGTCCCCAAAAGCGGTATAACTGACTTAAAACCAGGTTGGCTGACACGATCAACCTTCCTAGTTCAGTAAAAAGTTAATTTTAAAAAATTTTCTGCCGCTCGGAGGGTTCCCTATATTTTGGACCCTCCGAACCAACAAATTCTAAAAAAAATTTATTTTTTCGAGATTATCAACCCGAAAACGGTTGCGGCCCGGAAAAGTGGTCAAAAACGTCGGCTTACGGTACCAAAATTATCCCGACCGGTTGGTTTGTCTTTGAGAAATCGCCAAAAACGCCAAAAACGCTTTTCGAACTTCACCATAGCCTGGTGCCCTTGTACTCCAGAGCAGAAACGATTCAGCAGGATGTCAAATATCTTACGAGCGCTGTCTCGTTCGTTGGCCCTTTTCGTCATTACATAATTCAGGGCAGTACCCTCCAGGTTGCTTGTTAGTGCGCTGCATTCCTGTTTCTTGGAGAGATTCTCTACTTCAAAGTGCAACTTCATCACCTCTATCCAAGTATCAATGCAGCCGTCTGAGTCGTATTTGTATGATTTCGGCTTTTTCGGTGTCCTTCTTGACCTCTCTCCTCTCTCGGATGACTTCGAGAGCTTAGTGTTGATTGTTTCGAGAGATCTATTCAGAGGTTCAAACATCGAGGCATACATCGTTGTGTCGTGCGAGACCGTGGTCAGATCTGGCACCGACCAGACTTGTGGCAAAACTGGCAACCTTGTCTCCGGGGTTGCTTCTGCCTCAGGTGGGACTGGATTCATCCAGCCAGGCCTCGAGGGGAATGCCCTGGTCCGCTCCCTATTCCTAGATTCGTAGTTCGCTCTCGAATTTTGCTGGGCCCAGGCATAGCTGCCTGCTTTCTATCTTTTGCCTAGCGTGAGCGCTACCTTGGGTTGGAACGCTCCTCTCGATTGCTCCCAATTAAGATCTCGTCAAGCTTCCGCATCATTAGGTCACATTTGGCATCTAACCTCCTTTCCAGGCTAGTCATCGTATGAGCGTAGGTATTGTCATGATCCTTCAGCAATCGCTCGATCTCTCTTGTCATCCTAGCCTCTCTTTCCTCTGACTCCTTGTTTGCCTGTGCCAAGCAATCCACCAGGCATTGATCTGTGTTGCGAATCAATTGAGCCTGATCGACTCTCGCCTGCGACTTCACGTGCGTCAGCTCATCCCGCAAATTCTCTTGACCCTGGTAAACTCTCTCCTCGACTCGATCCATTCTCTTGACATGTCCCGTCGCAATTCCTCCAGGCCTGTCATTACGTCTGCAAACATGTCGCTTATATCGCCAGCCACCCCTAATGTCGGGGTTAGCCCCAGAGAAGATGAGGTCAACTGCGGCTGCAGCCTGGTATTTGATGACGCAACGCCATTTTGTTTGCCCATCGACGTCATCAATCTGTCGAACGTCGAGGACACTCCCAGGGTTATCCCATCAGACATTGGCCTGGTCGGCGAATTGGACGACGCCATCCTGCTCATGTCGTTCCTCGGGCACTGCGTGAAGTTCACATCCGGTTGTGTTATCTCCGGATGGTCATAACTGGAAGATAGACCATCGGTTTGTAGTGACGCCATGCGCTCATCGTACAAAGACTTCCAACTCATCTTTTCCTTCAAACGCGTTTGTTCTTCGCTCGGACTTATACTCGACATCATCGCGTTCTTGCTCTGCTTGGCCAGAGATGAGTGTGTATTGGTTGGGTGTGAAAATTCTTTTCTCCACGTATGACTCTTAGTCTCTGATTTGGACATTCCCCTGAACAATACTTCCTCTCGAGGCTCGACCTCGGAACGCTCCAAGGCCTCATTTGTCCTCTGGACTTCCTCCCGTTCGAGGTCCTCGCTTGGCTCAAAGTCGGGTCGAATGAGCGTTCGTTCCCCTTCGTCAAAGGGGTCCACAAGCGTCCCGCTCGTCGGTCCCGTTTCGGCGCTTCGCCCATGATTGCTATCGAGGTTCTTCTCACTTCTTAGTTTCGTTCCGCTCACTGAAAGATCAGCTTGACCTTTAATCGATTCGTTGTCAGCAAAAACGTCGGAAACGCTGCTAAACGAAGATTGACCACGCCTAGTTCTAAGCTTTCGCATACTCCCCTTGCTCAGCCTGGGAATCTTAGTAGTCAACCCTAGCGAGTCTCTACGCTGCACACTTTGTAATAAATAGTAATATTCGTACATTGAAAGACAATGTACACGTACCGCGAATAAGTTCAAGTTAATTTACTTAACGCTGCCTACTCGATTTTGTCAGTATCAAAAATATCTCTTGGATTATTCGATGATAATATTAGTGACTCAGCTAAAGTTACACACAGGGCTTGCTCAGTAGCTAACTTAACCCCGTTGTATAGTATAACAGTATCACAAAGTTTTCAATACACAAAACACAATTATTAACCAGATAAGAGTATCCTACATGTGACAGCGACCTTTCGTCAGTATCAAATCACCGCCACACTCTTATCAAATCACTGCTTTGTTAAAATCAAACAATCTTTTGTAAAAAGGCAGTGATGATTCATGAATAGATAAATAAAACTTAGTCTTAAAGAAAACGACTTCCCTCAATCGGAACACTCCAAAAGAACGAAGCCCAGGACACTGTCTTCTCAAGTGAGTGTGTATTTGCCTAATTCACTCACCGAGGTCTTCTTTTAGGTGTCCTGCGATTGCCCGAGCTGTCCTACTAAGTAGCTCAAGGACGCCCCAAGTGTACGAGAGCAGGGAACAATTTTCCTTCTCAAGTGCCTCCTCACTGAGGTCTTCTTTTATGTGTTCCCGGATTGCCCGAGCTTTCCTATTAAGTAGCTCAAGGCAACCACACAACCAAAAACACAATCAGTAAAAAAGTTTTGGATCGGATACTTCTGATACACCCGATCTAGAATCCAAAGTTGATCACTACCTTCCGGGTCATATGGGCTTATGTGATCCTAATATGCACGCCCGTTGTTAGTTGACCTTTTATCCCAGCCCTAAATGGAAATTTTCCGTTTCCCAAATTGCCCCAGAAGGTTTCCCTAAGTTTTCAAGAAGGAGGATGGCTAAGAGGTTTAAGTCACTCCGGAGGATTACTTAGGAGGGTTGTTAAGACACGTAGTCTCTTTCAGAAGGTTACTTTGGAGGGTAACTTAGTCACCCAAGAGACTTCGGAGGGTCCCCTTTAACTCACTAAGGATGGTAACTAAGAAGCTTAATATGCTCCGGAGGGTTACTTCGGAGGGTTCATTCAAAATTTTCAAGTTCTGGAACCTCTTTTAGAAGGGTCTTCTACAAGCTTTAGAAAGCGTCAAAACAAGCTAAATTCTCTATGGGGGGTTGTTTTAACTTCTTCCACTAGGTTTTAAAATTTCCACTAAGGAGGGTTGCTAAGGGGCTTAGGTCACTCCGGAGGGTTACTTCGGAGGGTTCCCCAAAAATCAAGAAAACGGGTTATTCTACCGCGGTAAAGTCCCCAAAAGCGGTCTAACTGACTTAAAACCAGGTTGGCTGACACGATCAACTATCCTAGTTCAGTAAAAAGGTTATTTTAAAAAATTTTCTGCCGCTCGGAGGGTTCCCTATAATTTGGACCCTCTGAACCAACAAATTCTAAAAAAAATTTCTTTTCCGAGATTATCAACCCAAAAACGGTTGCGGTCCGGAAAAGTGCTCAAAAACGTCGACTTATGGTACCAAAATTATTCCGATCGGTTGGCTTGTCTTTGAGAAATCGCCAAAAACGCGTTCGTCAAAATGGCATTTTTTCAGCACCTAAATAGATTCTGAAAAAATTTTTCCGCATTTCTCAGTGAAAGTGCCCAAAAACAATTGGAACGAGCGTACTAACCCCTCACGACACTGGAATAATGCAAAAAACCGGACCAGGTTTAGTTTGGTCAAAAGTGTTCAAGCGCTCCGATTGTTTTCACTTCTTCGGTAAAAGCTGAAAACTCGTTATTTGTGTTTTGGATTAGATAATTAAATTTGTGATTAATTTGATTTTGGGGAAATTCGAGTAGGATTACTTCAATGGCTGTATATATTCGTGGGTAATGATGATGGAACAAGCGTTTTCTATTGAGAAGGTGTTAGCCAACGGGCAATATATATATAGACATTTGTCGATCAAAGTCGTTATTAGGCAGGATATCGTGCAAGTTAAAATATGTTATGCAATATGTGAAGTTGACGAAAAAGGCTGATGTGTATTTTGAGTTAAGGAACATAAAGCGTTAATTTGGTTTACAGGATAGTGAAATGTGCATATTTTGTCTTTTTATGAATTTATAAAATGTATGAGTTAGTTTCGTTTTTAACATGACTTCTTGAGAGCAGTGATTATCTCTTTCTTTTGGTGTAAAGAACTTAAAAGGCAGCGCGAAGTTACTAAAACTATTGAAGAATGGTTCATAAATTTTAGTGTTTGTTAGTGCGCAAAATATGATGTGATCGAATTTTGTGTTAGTGTTGTCTAAATGAAACATTTTTTTTCGGAATTTTTGAAATTTTTTCAGTTAGTTGAGGGTTAATTTTAGGGAATTTTATCGATATCATTGTGGGTGACTATTAGGGAATTGAGGTGTGGTGTTAGGCTGAGTTCGTTTCAAAAAAATCAGTATGCTCGTGTTAATGCGATATGAACATAACGGGTAGATTATTCGGAGGTTGAGGCTGGGTTTGGTGAATTGTAAATATGTTATTTGTGTCAAGAGTTTGTTTTCGCTGAGATAAAAAATATCTAAGTCATGTCTAGTTGATTGTCTGTGAGTTGTATAGGGCTCCGCCAGGGAACTTTGGGGGATTTTGGGCTTGTGAGGGTAGTGGTGCTTCTCGTAGGCGCCTATAATCCTTACTTTTGGCTCCTCGGATCCATATGCAAGAAACTATCATTTTCCCCAGCGCTTCGCCCACCTATCACCGCAAGAATACTGACATTTAAAATTTAGGATCCAAAATTTTTTCGGCCTCCTAACTAAGATTTTACCAAACATAGTCGCAAAATGCTGGTTCCCTGTCTGATATAAATTTTTCGGATACTAAGACTTTTTCGTTTGTCTCGATTCCGATAAAACTTTGAAAAAATGTTGCATATTTAAATCGATTAAAATGAGTTAATGGGAAACTGGCACAATGGGGATGTTGATCAAGAAAATTTACATTTATCATTTTTATCACCTGGTGTCAGATCAAAAAATAGTTATTTTCACAATCGTTATACAGTTCTTATGTCGAGATTGGCTGAAATAGGAAAAAAAATACGTTCGAAGTTGTAAGCAGCTGTTTTATTTGAATGATCTAACCATTGCTATTTATGAAAACCGATTTAATTACTCATTGCTTCGCCCACCTATCACCGCAAGAATACTGACATTTAAAATTTAGGATCCAAAATTGTTTCGGCCTCCTAACTAAGATTTTACCAAACATAGTCGCAAAATGCTGGTTCCCTGTCTGATATAAATTTTTCGGATACTAAGACTTTTTCGTTTGTCTCGATTCCGATAAAACTTTGAAAAAATGTTGCATATTTAAATCGATTAAAATGAGTTAATGGGAAACTGGCACAATGGGGATGTGGATCAAGAAAATTTACATTTATCATTTTTATCAACTGGTGTCAGATCAAAAAATAGTTATTTTCACAATCGTTATACAGTTCTTATGTCGAGATTGGCTGAAATAGGAAAAAAGAATACGTTCGAAGTTGTAAGCAGCTGTTTTATTTGAATGATCTAACCATTGCTAATTATGAAAACCGATTTAATTACTCATTCAATTTTGACTCTATGGTCATAAAAAAAGTGGTGGAACAAAAACTCCACTTTGTTTTGATCAGTTTTCGAAATATCAAAAACTTCCAAAGGTCTATCTAAATATATACCACCAATAGATTTGACCGAATCAGTGGTATCTGCAACGTTACCTTTACTGTCACTGGCTGGAAATTTAGCAGGTCCGCGAGATGTTGGCAAAAATACAAAACGAAATTGGAAAAAAGTTGGTTTATTTATACGGTTCTGGAATTTATTCTCGAGATTAATTTGACCGTGAAAAAATACCGTGGCAAAACTCTGACAAACCCGGAAAAAAAACCCGGAAAACTCTGACAGGCGAAACATTTTTCTTGGTACATGCTCTTTGTTTTTTTAGCAAAAAAGATGAAACCATTACAATTTCAATAAATTTAGACTATCTGGAGGTCTTATTGGCATAGAATTTTTTTTTTGAAAAAACACTAATTGTTTCAAAAATAATACGACTTCATGTAGTTTCACACGTTGCTGCATTTTTGTTCCCGAAGTTTGTAACACAGGTCCCACCTACTGCTATATGCTACCCTGGAGAAGTAACAACAGTCTGATTGGTAGTCTGAGTGGTTTTACTTTCTGTGTAAATGTTAAGCTGACGAAACCAATTTTCTATGAAGTGTTAGAATGGTGAAGAAAAAATTAGTGCTAGAATTGGTTGGACCCCGTTGTAGGAAATTTTTTTTGGAAATAAACAACTGTCCCTGACAACTTCCAGGCTTTCAATTTTTACTACCTCCAGCAACTTCCATTTCACTTCCTAAATCTGAACGAAAAGCATACAACTGGTAGTTAAATAACTTGCATGGAATTCACTGGAAAAGCGGTGATTATTTCTTTTTAGAAATCAATCAGATTATAAAAGTTTTGTTTTGAGAAATCCTAACAACGTTTTTTGCGTTAAAGCAAAAAAAGACTGATCTTTTGCCAAATTGTTTGGATCGAAAAGATCAAAAACTTGATGAATTGGGTGGTCACATCACTGCGCCCTAAAACAGCAAGTCTTACTTTGATTGGCTGAAGAATGAGCAACAGCGAGAGACTAGCAGAAATGGAGCCGTGCCTATCTCCAAATTCAGTGTCAAGTTCTTGGATGAGTCCAGAGAGTTACATCAAAATCAGTTACATCACGTCACATGATGCAGCGAAAAAAACAAATCAGTTCATCTGAAGAAACAATAACCATTCATCTAATCTCAACAATCCATTTTTAAAGTGGTAGCCATTAAACGGAGAGTTTATCTTTCCCAGCTAGTCTTAGTACCAAACGTCAGCCCGGAGTTCAATTGGATCTCAGCAGCAGTGATTTAGCTGAAGAAGTTCAGAAATTAGTAAAAGAAAACCCAGTGAAGAAAATCAGATATCATAAATAAACTAAAAACAACCCAGCCAGTTATGCAGAAAAAATGTATGACAATAAAGTTCGTAATTTCAATGCTTACACTGATTATACTCGATACCAGCTTTCTTACTGTTCAGACGAGAAAACAAAAAAATTTTTAACAACACATTTTTCTTCCTCAATAAGAAACGGTTGATATCGATTAATAGTCAGAGAGAGAGAGAGAGAGAGAGAGAGATAGAGAGAAATTTATTGGAAACATGAATATCTGAAATAGCAGATGATGGGCCTGATGCAAAAATAGTAACTGATTTTGTTTTTGATCGAAATAACACCGAACAAAAAAATTTGAAAATTTTGTTTTGATGCCACTGTTCCTAGATCAGAAGTAATTTTCATGTTTGAAAAAAATTTAGTATCAATTCAATTTTACTAAGCTTCTGTGTCCCTACACTTTCTTTGACGCAACTAAGCTGTGAAAATTGGTTTTCCATATGTTCTGGGTTAGATGGGTACGTATATCTGAAATCCAAGGATATGAGTAAAATTATTGATACATCGATGAGACTGTTTATGGCAGTTTTAGGCAGAGAAAAAAAATTGATTTCCAAGTTTTTGAAAGGGAGAAATTTTTATTCCAAACAGGGAAGAGTCTTTTTTTACGAAGATATTCAAGCTTTGGTTCAGGAAAAATTAAACATTCTTAGTTTTCAGAAAAAAGTCGTAACATTTGATAGATTTGATCGTTTGGGAAAATTTAAAAGTATTCTACTGGTGTTTGACGACTCTTGCAAAGGAAATTATAATGATAAAGAATTCTTTAAGGAATAGGGAAAACATAAGGGATTGGATATTATCTATGTTAAACATAACTTATTCCAACTAATCCGATGATCACAAACTTTTGATTTGAGCACATCTCAAATCACTTTATTCAAAAAACGCCGTGATTTTCAGCTAGTTGATAACCTAGGCAGGTGAGTTAATATGAAAAGTTTTGTACAAAATTCGTACGAAATGGCTACAAAGGACATCTTCGGACATCAATTTATAGATTTGATCCCCGAACATCAGAAAGTCTTAGTTACTGTTCAAACATAATACCTCCTGGCCCCTGAATTTTTTATTTTACCATCAAATAAGGTAGAGGTGACACCCATTACAAAAGAACGCGAAAAAGTTATCTACTCTGCAGCACATGATACAATTGAACGCAAGTCGACTTATTAGAAAATCATCAAAGACTCAAGTCATATCAGTCGCTTGCGAATGCTTGCTCAATTTATTCAACGTTAATGTGCCTGTTGCTATTCGAAATCGAAAAAGCATATAAGATTCTACTCAATGCAAAACGACTCTGGAAAAAATATCAGCTGTTATATTGAGTAAACAAGGATTTTATCTAATCAGTTATATTCTTTACTTTTGCTTGAAGAAAACACACCATAAAGCGCACCTTTTGCTTGAAGAGTCAGTCAAACATAAAAAACGCCATTATCAGACTTGAACCATTGGGACACATGAAAGCAACAACAACTAATCCTCCAGTCATACCAACCCCCGTAACACTTATCAATGCCACAGTAGAAAACAATCATTTTTGAACAAGCTCTTCTTCTCTCTGAAGATGAGGGAAATGAACTTGAAACAAGTGCTGAGCTTAATGACGCTTTATCTACTGAACGTATTATATTAAAATTATGACTCATGGACGAAAAAAAACTTAAGCGAATGAAAAAAGTTCTGCAAATCATTAAAAAGTCAGAGATAGTTTATAAAAAATGAAAAAATGTACGTTGATGAAGTTCTAGCAGGTTTTATGACATTAATTTTTTTGAATGATATACAACAGTTTGAAATTAACAACCCTATTTTCTTACTGATTTTGAGGTCTCTCAAACTTGAAAAACAGTTGGTTACGAACAAGTATGCCAAAGTCGCGGTTCAGTCAACGGCTACGTAACAAGCTCAACAACAGCAGAAATTTCCAGGTTCCACAGTACCCTCTTCATCAAACTTTCTCCCTAAAAACCCTGGACGATTTCCGGCTCAGAAAGCATTAAAATACGCAGAACCAGAAGAACTATCGCATACAGTAAAAGAGAAAGTGCAGCGCAAAAAAACAAAAGCGACAAAGGAGAAGAGGGAGATTCTGAAACGTACGAAACACCCGACAACGATTCAGACTCTGCAACGACATAGAAGACGAAGACCAAACAAAAAACTACACAGGCTAACGAAACAAAATGAAATTGGATTGACAAGTAAAGGTCCAGCCTTATTTGGCAGTGTAGAGAATTAAAAAGAGGCATCAAGAAAATCAAAAAGTGAAGTGAAAATGAGTTTTTACATAGATAGCCTGCATATACAAAATATCGAACAGTTCGTCGCAAAACACCACGTCTCAATATGACATAGATGAAATATGGTCGGTTGACCTGTCGTATGTTGATAAAATTGCAAAAAACTACAAAGATATCAAATCTCCCTCTTTCTGTTGCAGTGGATCGAAAGCTCCGATGTCTAATTGAACACTCACTAAAAATTTGCCACCTCAGATGTAGAAGCATCAAACAATTGATTAAAACAAAACAAGCAAAAATGTCTGGCTAGATAAGGTCACTAAAATCAAGGGTTCAAAAAAACTAAAAAATTTTTGTGAAAATCAAGCAATGATTTAAAAACAACAGAGATAAAAAAATCCTCGCCGAGAGGAAATTCGATCACCAAAGAAATTGATTTACAAGTTTTTGGAGGACAAATGTACCTTCTCCTACATCGATAAGCTTCAAGATGTTGTCAACCCAAAAAATTCGAAAACAAATAGCGTCATCAAAATAGGCCCCAATAAAGTGACGACAACGAAGGATGTTCTACGTCAAATTTCATTGGGGGAGGAACAATCATTAAAACTAGTTTGCCGACCAAAGCTCTAAGTTGGCAATTTTGTTGGAACAGCAAAAAGTGGCAACCCTTTTCGAGAAGGTTTTAAACAACATTTCAATAGCGAAGTTTTTCTGAAATTTTTGACATAACAACAACAAACCAGCCGACTTATAATCTTATCGACGCTGATAAGGAATCAAATTAGGGTAATTTTTATGAGCACAAACTAATCACAGTAAAAGGAAATGTCAGGCAAAACAATTTTTAGCAACTTTGGTGGTGACAAATATTCCTTTACTATTACATTGCTGTCATCAGCCTCAATTAATATCTTCATTGGTAACTCACTTGCGAGTTTTAAAAATCTGCTAAGGGAAGGTATTGATCTGCAAGGCGAATGGAGAGTTGCCTAGAGAGAAATAACGTTTCCCTTTCAGTTTAACAAGGTAACAGATTTTAAAAGAGTGTACAATAAAAAAGACAAAGTTAAACCAAGCCTAAAAGTGTCAAAAGAGAAAATGTCCAGACCATGAAATCACAAAATGTGCATTTGATAAGGTCGAGAAATAATTCTATGAAATCATCGGAAAATTGATCTCGATAATTTATGTTTTAGCATCGACCCCCTTACCAACCATTTTTCAGACTGGATGTATTTTGGGAAAGGCATTTTCTGTGAGATTACCAGAATCACAGTATCATAGGCTTCAAAGGTAAAAAGTAAGGAACGGGCTATCGTATTTGTTATAAGGAATACAGTCGTTTACAAAGCGCTCCACATCACAAAATCTCATCTCCGACTCCCGTGTTTATATCTCTCCTGGAGCTCAAATGATGTTTATCTACTTGGACATCATTCAGTGCCAGATTGTGGGTGACATCAAACCATCGTCGCTAAGGGTCATTGATACTAGTCGACGGGTGAAAAACGCTTACGCTTGTACCAGTGAACCAAATCATCGCAAAGTTTTTAGAAACTTGAATTTTAAAGAAAAAATACCTCGTGAATTATATCCAGAGAACTGCACTAAACCTTCGAACAGAAACTGGTAGTCTTGTGCCAACATTGAGAGGAGGAGCAAAAGTTGTTTTGTCATTCAAACTTCAAAAAATTTCTAATTCAAAAAAAATGGAGGCTTACCACCATAATCAAGCGACCCTGACACACTTCTTGGGACATTAAATACGGCCGCGTAGTGGTTTTGGCGCTCTTGCAATAGATATTAGACAATTAACACCTCCCTTAGCTCAGAAAATTATAGTACCGCCAGCAAAAGGTATTGGAAAAGAATTATTGTTCAATCAGCACCTGAATTAATAGCAGCAATCTGTTTGAAAACAACAAAACAAGCCTTGAAGAACACAGTCAAAAACACCATCAAAAAACTAATCAAATACGGCTCGCTGTTCAAGGCTATTATTATGAAGATGACCCGTCAGGTAATGCTGTTTTTAGTAAGCGTGCGGAAGATGTCGCGGAACGTAAGCGGATAGTAAAGTGCTTCTACTGAAATTGTCTATTTGGCAAAACTACATGCGAGTTTTTGTCATGTGACAGGCATCCAATCAGTGGTAGTACAATCAAATTTTCTGAAATCTCTCAATGACTTTGTTATTACATCAGAGCGTCAAAAAACATTACCAAATTCAAACTCCTATGAATGCGCAAAATGACGGTAACATATTTTATAGTATTACTGATAGAAAAAAATCTGTTGAAAACACCAGCAACATACAATTCTAATGAAGTTTACAATGAAGTTTTTATCCGCTACAGGTGCACGAAACTAGCGACAGGAAGAGGTTCTTACCAAAGAGCCAGTTCGTCGAAAGATTGTGGCAAACTCTTGCATACTTGGGTACAAATCGAGTAAATAAGTTTCATTATCAAATAGTCGGGTTGAATGAAATCATTGTTTACCAAAACGGTTTACCTATTGTTTGTTGTCTTGTATCAACGACTGATAACAAGCAACTAAACTATAAAAAAGTGGAAGCTCTAGATTTTGTTTTTAACAAAAGTCATGGAATCAGTTTGGCTAACAATCACAATCATTATTTTATTGCACTTGATCTAACACTACTCAGGAGGCTTCACATGACTTTATTGGTCCTGAATTGACCAATTGCACAATTTCAGTAGAGCTGAAGTTTGAAACAACTCCGGCGGCAAATGTTGAAATAATTTTCAAGGGAGAGAGTGCATCCGATAGAAAAATAGCTAAAACACTCTCATGAATTGAATTGCAAGAGAAAATGGACAATCAACAGATTTTTGAGCTAATTAACCGATGCAAGCATCTGAAACATCGAGGCATTTTTCAGCCAATTGAGTATTTGGATCAATTAAACGCGACAATACAAGACTCATCCAACTCAGACCACCCAGGAACACACTTGTTACTATTCGCTCAAGATAGCGGTGACAACTTCTTTGTAGATCATCTTGGACATGGACTACACACTTATCCACTTGTTTACAAAAACAAGAGACTTTCTATTCATGAAGGAAAACAAACTACTGATAAATCAGCCAATCCAATCAGCTAACCCGGTCTTGTGTAGAATTTTTTTGTTTTTAGGAGGCTGATGTTATAATTTCATCCAAATTTCTTATAAGCCTTGAAATAAACGACAAGACATGTTGCGTTTTGCTAAACATAGGTTGCTCTAAGTTTGTGATACTGATATTTTATTTAAATGATTTATAACTTTTTTTTCAAAACTGTTTTTTGCTAGATCTCTTGTCTCTGGTGTTATCACTGGCTCAATCAGTTTCAGAAATTGAATTAAGTTTACATTACAAAATCAAAAAATGAAAAAGTTTAATCAAGCTCTAAACGACCATATTCACTCAAAAGAAAATCAAATTCATAGAAAACTCGGCGAAAATATCAACATTCAAAGTTTTGATGAAGCCTTCAATTGTTTCATTAGTGATTGTATCAGTTTGAATTCGATTGGATCGAGTTTCTGAAGAAACGCAAATTTGCGGCGACTTTCTTCAAGAGGAGCACCGGCAATGTCAGTTGAGTTGTTATTAGAGTTGTTGTACTTGACAGCAACAATTTTTTATATTTTGCTTCAGGAGTTCAGGTAGGGGAAGTTTACTGCGACTCAATATTAGATGTTTGAAAGATTAGAGTAGACAAGGTACAACGAAAGTTGATCTTTATTTTCATTTATTCAATATCCGCAACATTTTCATCACCACTTCAGCTCATTTTTTTTCAGGGACAGACTGATCGCTTTGACTTCTTTCGTTTTTTATGATGTTTATCAATTGCAGATGAGAATGAGGTGGAGGATGAGAAGAAGGAGGAAGAAGATATGTCTTTTCACCTGTTTTTTTTCACCTATAAAATTATTTTTAAATAATTATCTCCCAAACCATTTAACTTTTTTTTCGTCAAGTTCACTGCTTGATAACACTTAAACACGCCATCTTCTTTCTTTCATACAGCTTTATTGTGATATATAAACCCGTTTTGTCCAACTCGTACAATGCGTTTTTCGCCCGAAAATATATTTTTAAACTCAACGTAAAATCTGTATCAATTTCTAGCGACAAATACATAGTGGTGGTGACGGTGGTGACGGTAGTGACGGTAGGATCAATTTTTTGCGAGAGAATAAAATGATTAAAGAAATTGATAGAAGATAAAACAATCTCTATGGATTTGATTTTTTGGCGCACTTTCGGCCTATAGCAGGAGTAATTAATTAGTTTTTTGCGGCTGGAGTTTTATGGGGTAGCAAAATGTCTATTGCATCTGTCATCTATGTCTGGCGAGCTCTAAATTGTCATAAAACTCAGTTAATGTTAATGTTACATGTCGGCATATATGTACTCATTTTGAAGTGGAGACTTTTAAAGCACGTCGTCCGTGGGACATAAAAAGGAAAAAGCGCCATGCACTCTTTTTGAAACGGACATATCAATAGATTGCTATAACAAAAAAAATTCGGGTCTAATTGGGGACATTTCATTACCTTTGCGGATAGAAAGTTAGGTAGCAGTAAAATTTTCAAAACATGGACCACTTTTGTTTGACAACACCTAGTTAACACATCAAGCTTGATATTGATTTTCCTTTTGTTACACCAACTGATTTTCATGTCATTTTGCCCTAGTGATTTAATAAAAAGACGACGTCATTTGGTTTCTTTGGAGTATCGATCTTAAGTCTGTCCACCTTGTCACACATCTGCTTACCACCACTATAAAACACACTTAAAAATACAGGGCAGACCTTTAGACCACGCACAACCATAAACACCACCCACACACCCCTAAAAAAAATTTAAAAAGTGTTTGCTATTTATTTTTTTTTCACACTCAAACAACTCAAATGATAATCAGCGCTGAAAGAAAGACAAAATTCAAACTGTAATCTTCTTTCTTTCATACAGCTTTATTGTGATATATAAACCCGTTTTGTCCAACTCGTACAATGCGTTTTTCGCCCGAAAATATATTTTTAAACTCAACGTAAAATCTGTATCAATTTCTAGCGACAAATACATAGTGGTGGTGACGGTGGTGACGGTAGTGACGGTAGGATCAATTTTTTGCGAGAGAATAAAATGATTAAAGAAATTGATAGAAGATAAAACAATCTCTATGGATTTGATTTTTTGGCGCACTTTCGACCTATAGCAGGAGTAATTAATTAGTTTTTTGCGGCTGGAGTTTTATGGGGTAGCAAAATGTCTATTGCATCTGTCATCTATGTCTGGCGAGCTCTAAATTATCATAAAACTCAGTTAATGTTAATGTTACATGTCGGCATATATGTACTCATTTTGAAGTGGAGACTTTTAAAGCACGTCGTCCGTGGGACATAAAAAGGAAAAAAGCGCCATGCACTCTTTTTGAAACGGACATATCAATAGATTGCTATAACAAAAAAAATTCGGGTCTAATTGGGGACATTTCATTACCTTTGCGGATAGAAAGTTAGGTAGCAGTAAAATTTTCAAAACATGGACCACTTTTGTTTGACAACACCTAGTTAACACATCAAGCTTGATATTGATTTTCCTTTTGTTACACCAACTGATTTTCATGTCATTTTGCCCTAGTGATTTAATAAAAAGACGACGTCATTTGGTTTCTTTGGAGTATCGATCTTAAGTCTGTCCACCTTGTCACACATCTGCTTACCACCACTATAAAACACACTTAAAAATACAGGGCAGACCTTTAGACCACGCACAACCATAAACACCACCCACACACCCCTAAAAAAAATTTAAAAAGTGTTTGCTATTTATTTTTTTTTCACACTCAAACAACTCAAATGATAATCAGCGCTGAAAGAAAGACAAAATTCAAACTGTAATCATGACGAGTCCTCTTCAAGTACTTTCGACTTCGTAAACTGAGCGAACGATAACCTACCAGAACCTACATGAGAGAAACAATCGTCATTAGGCTGAAAGAACGGGAGAGATGGCCCTCTCCATTCAATGATTTGGCGTGTCGACATTCAGACAAGGGATATTGCTAATGGACTTTTAAAAGACACATTATGTTTCCCAATTACTCACTCGACCAGATCACTCTTCTGCGTCAGAGCAGGAAACGTACATTTGCAGCTCCACAGAGACCGAATTGTGTCCTGCTTTCAACAAGACTGACATGGATCAAAATAGTCCAGTCAAAATAGTCCTTTCAACAAGACTGACATGGATCACCAGTCAAAATATTGATGAGGCTTATTGTAATTATTGTAGTAGAAGCGTATTTTTTGTATCAGTTCGAGTTTGAACGGATCGAGTTTGTGAAGCAAAGCAAACTTGTGGCAGTCTTCTTCCTATAGGAGCACCGCCAATGACAGTTGAGTTGTTAGTAGAATTGTTGTGTTGACGGCGGTTTTTATTTTTTCCTTCAGGGTACAGATAGTTGTAGTTTACTGCAACCCAAAATTAGATGTTGGAAAGATGAGGAGCAGACAAGGTACAACGAATGGGTTGTAGTCATCATGTTCACTACGTCGACACAATCTTTTGTTATTTTGATGAGAACGCGCAACTGAGCGCAAGACTCGTTCTGAATTGAATGGGTTGCAGAGTCAAAACTTATGATTGGAGGGAGTTGAGAAAGATGAGGAGCAGACAAGGTACAACGAATGGGTTGTAGTCATCATGTTCACTACGTCGACACAATCTTTTGTTATTTTGATGAGAACGCGCAACTGAGCGCAAGACTCGTTCTGAATTGAATGGGTTGCAGAGTCAAAACCTATGATTGGAGGGAGTTGAGAAGCATCGGGTTCCTTGTTCAGAATACAAAAATTAAAAACTTTTTCAAAATTAATTTAGAAAAATCATGCGAATGCTCCTACATTTCTTCAACCATTGTGCTGGTTATATCAAATTATTCATTTTTTTTCTGTTTCAGGCAACTCTACACTTGATTTTGTTCAATTATTCATCATGCGCACCGTTTTTATTAAAACCTTCACCACATTCTTTTTCGGGACGAACTGATCATTTTGATGTGCATTGTCCTTTATGATGTTGATCATTTGCAGCTGAGGATTAGGAGGAGGAGATGGAGGAAGAAGAAAGACTCTTTTCACCTGTTGGTTTTGTAACCATTTTTCTAGTTTCTGAATAATTATCTACCAAACAATTGAATTCATTTGTCATCAAGAGCACTGCTTGATAAAACAAATTTTAATTCTTTTAATAGAGCTTTATTGTGATATTTGTTCTCGTTTTGTCAAAAGTTTTTGTTCCAACTTGTACAAGGCGTTTTCCCCAAAGCGATATCTTAAAAATCAGCAGGAGTACATAGTGGTGGTGGTGACGGTAGTCACTTGTTGGTTCAAGTTTTTTTTGAGAGAAAAAAAAGAAATAATGAATTGGATATAAGATAAACAAACTTCTGTGGATCCTTCAGCCTATAGGGAGAAAATCAATAACATTTTGCGATTGGAGTTTTATGGGATAGCAAAAGGGTTATTGAATCTGTCATTTCTGTCTGGCGAGCCCTGAATAAACCTGAAGTCTCAGTTAATTTTACTTGTCGGCATACATGTACTCATATTGTAGTGGAAACCTTTATCGCCTTGACCGGGGGACATAATAGATAAAAGGCGTCAAGCACTTTTTTGAAGTAGTGATAGCAATAGCTTGCTGTGATCTAGTTTAATTTGCATTTATCTATAACAAAACCTTCGGGTCTAATTCACTTGCTTTGTTTAGAAGTTTTTGGGGAATTAAACATTTTAATACATTGACCATTTTTGTATGAAAAAACCTAACCACACATAAATTTTGACATTGGTTTGCCTGCCATTACACCAAC
>NC_087066.1:1926034-2023256 GCF_963678635.1 Symsagittifera roscoffensis
TTTGTTATAATTTGTATCTGTGTTGAAAATCCATTCGGTTTTATGTTCTAGAGGCTAATTTGATTTTTTGGTAAGTAAAAAAGATCTTTGTCATTTTTGTGAAGTGGTAGACTATAAAAAATTGTATGTTTAGTGGGTTGACAGCAAGCTTGTCCGTTTTTGCTGAGTTTGCTGCGAACGTTAATGTCTCATCAGGTCTTTGGTTAAACACCATTTCGTATGGTGATAGTTCAAATGATGTTGTGATTTGAGATTTGTATGCTAAGTGAAATAAGTGAGCGGTTTATGCCTTCAACTGGTCCATTTCTCCAAAGGAAATGGGATGTTCGAGAGTTATGTTTAATTTTTTTAGAGTTGAAAGAGTGTAATGATTTTGTTAATAGTGAACTCTGTGCCATTGTCTGTGATAAGAATTTCTGGTACCCCAAATTTTGCTACCCAATGTTTCCGAAAGTGTTGTGTAAGCAGAAAAAACATTACAGTGAGGTACAGGGTTGAGTTCTATTCAGTTGGTAATTACATCGGTTATTATCATTTTATACGCGTTTCCTTCTGAGGAGGGTGATAAGAGCCTTTGGTGTTAATTGAGATTCTGTGATTGAAATATAGATTTTTTCCTTTGGAATCCTGTTGTTCTGCAATTTGCTTCTGATGAGGGTTTTCTTTGTTTGATTGACATGTTATGCAAACGTTGCAAAGTTCTTTTAACCAGATCAGTGCGTTTGGAAAATAACATTTTTTGGTGGAAATCGAATATGTTTCTTAAGATCATGTATGTCTTTCTGTATGCAAGTAACGTGAAAAGTGAAATGCAAATTAAGTTGAGCTTAGTAGGAGACAGTGTACTTTTGTGTCAAGAGGTCATCATTTTCATTTACTGTCTGACTGTTTGTTTACCAGAAATTTTGAAGTAAAAACTCTTTTAAAGTAATTTTTTATCGTCTTTGACTGGTTTGGTTTTAATTTTGTGCCATGATCTAAGATGTCGGATGACAGGACCAAAAACTTTTTTTTATATTTCTGTAATAACTGAAGTGTCATTGTTTCTGTGTTTGGAAGAAAACTACTTTGATTTTCATCTTTTGAAAGAGATAAAATGTTCAACGGGTCTTGCAATTTAAATAATCTTTTGATAGTATATTTTTGATCTAGTTTGAGAGGGGCCAGCCAAAATGAGGTTTCTGTTAAGTTTTTCTTTTTCCATTAGTGGGAATGTTTTATTGCGTTGTGGTTTTTTTCTGAGATGTTTTCCCCTGTGTACTTTTTTTCATACATAAAGGAAAATTGTATTGGTTTAAATGTATTTTTTACTACAAAATCTACTTCATAGTTTATGTTTCCGCTTTCGAGATATAATGGAAAAGTTGCTAAGGTGTTTAATCGTTTATTCTCAGAGTCCGTTTAGCATCTGTTGATTTGCATCAGCTGATTTGAGAATGTTGAAATCGGATATTGTCATGAATTGTTGTTGTTCATTTCTGTTTTTTGAGATTGGAAATGTGTCTTTAAAATAGGGGATTTTTGTGAATTACTATGTGTTGCGTTTTGGGTCTATTGTAACACTATTCAAGATTAATTCTTCATTAGGAATTCTTGATTGACAAATATCCAACAATTTTAAGTTATTGTTAACTCACTGAATGCTCTTTCTTTTGTAAAGTGAAACGTTGCATTCGTTTCGCAATATCCTAAATTTTCTAAACGATGTGTTTTTTTATATGGCGAAAAATTATATAGATTTAGTGCTAAAACATCTGTGTTTGTATCTGTAGGGTATATGATAAAAAAATTGTTAATCTAAAAAATTATGAGTTGGCATGAATTCAAGTTTAGAAATATACAGCTTTGTGTATTTTGATCAGTGTTATATTGATAAACTTGATTGATAGTAAAGTCATTTACATGTCCTGTTAATTGTTTTGGATATTTTTTCTTTTTGATTATTCATAGGGTAGAACTTTAAAAAGGTTAATTTTTTTAATCGGTGAAAAATATAGGGGGTGTATTATTCAGTTTTGTATATTTGTTTTCGGTTTGGAACTTACTGTTTAAAATGTTGTTAGTTGGGATATTTTTGTGGATAAATGGGGTTTCGACATGGTTATGTTTAAGGTTTGTATCATGGAATACTTTTTTGTATAGTTTGCGAAAAAAAAATTTTCTGTTCCATTGTTCGGGTTTGGGTAAGAAATAATTGAAATTTTCTGATTTTTTGGGTTGCGCAGTGGAGAAAATTTTGGATGTAAGTTTTGAATTTTTTCCATGTGCATATGTTAACGTTGTTTGAATCAGCTCCTCAATCAATCAAAAAGTCTTTTTCTAGGTCCGCTGGTAGAAAAATTTTGTTTAACAGGCTTTTTAAAAAAAAAGGAATTGTTATTTTTTCTTTGATTTGGGGTTAATTGATTCTTATCTGTTTCTTGGGGATTAAAACTGATTATATCATTTTGGTAATATTTCGATTCCATCAGTGCTTTAAATTCATGATCTGTTTTAAGCTTGTTAATTAAAAGTGTGTTTTCTATGTCACTTTCGTCATCTGTGCTTTCACAGTGTATGTGGTTAAATTGTAATTCAGAAGTATCCATTTTGTCAAAAGCTGGAGGGCCTAAAATTGCTTCATCCGTAGATTGAACTTAGTTAAGTTGTCTTTAAAGCTTTGGTGTACTACTTCTGTTATTTATTTTTGTTCCGGTCGGTCAAATTCGGAAAATGATTTGAGTGTGGTGAGGCTGTTCTTTTTGAAAAACTCAAATCGACCATGTCATGCTCAGTGTTATCGCGAGAACTGAATTGAGAAGTCAATTTAATCAGAAGAGCCAAATCATAATTGCGGGAAATTTGATCAAAAATTGTGCTAGTGTAAAATTGCTTTTCCCAACATTTCTGAAATCAATCATTCGAGTAGAGCTACCTGTTCCCGACGAAGAAAATAGCAAATTCATAAGAGAGAGTCACTGCCTGTTGGACAAGAGAGAACTCTGAGTGAAGCTGCCCAATGGTTCAATTGATAAAACTAATTGAGTTAACATTAATACGTAAAACTTGCAGAGTTATCTTAGTTACATTATTACTTGAGACCAAAGTCATGTCAGTATTTGAATACTGAATTTAATTCTTTGAGTTTATTTTACACATTTTTGTTGAAATAAGGCCGGTTTCAAGTTGATCCATCTGAAATGAAATGAATGTCCACTGTCTTGTAAAAATCATAAGTATAATTGAGTTTCCAACCCTGTTTTTAATGACGTTGGCGTGTTTTACGTTTTTAAAGACTAGCCATGGAGACTTTCTTTTTTCTAGAATAGGGGTACTTTGAAAGTGGCATTTAAGCTGCAGCACAGTTTTTAGTCAATTGTTTTAAGCGAACCGAATGGTGTCCGACGGAATGAGGTACAAAAGTACAAGAGATGGTGTCCCTGATCCTTGAGCCAATGGTTATAGGGCCTCTTCTTCCCAACATGATATGTGACAAAAGCGGACGACTGTTACATAATGATTTTTGTGACGCTTCAGTGCGTTTAAAGACATCAAGACTTCGAGCTCGAACCCACTTGATGCAGCTCCGGGCTACATGCCCACTCTAGAGTACCTTCTGGTCGTACTGTTTAAATTAACTTGTGAAAATTTCCTGGTGCGCTTTTGGATACGAGGCCTAGCTGACCGAGTATGAGGGGCCACTAGAATAACAAAAAAAAACGGGTAAAGGGCAAAAAACTATGTGAAAATAAAAATGACTAGAAAGAGGAAGAAAAACCAAAATTAATGAAAGCGAACAGTACTTAAATTTTCAGATTAGGTGGTCAGACTTTTAATTGGTAGCATAATTGTACAGTTTTACAAAAAGACCGATCGTTCCTACAAAATAGCAAGTATATTGCAGGTGCCCGAATTCGGGGCGTTGAAAGGGTTTTCAGATAGCCTTGCAACCTTGGAGATCAACTGGGAGACTTCACCGGAAGGATATCAAAATGGATCAGTCGGATAGCAAAGTGGCTTGGCGGACCGATGTTTGGGATTCAGGAGAGGAAGCTACTGGAAATAGAGTACCAGTAAGTTTACCAGTGCAGTGTGACAGCTAGAGGGTATCATCGGAGTGTGCTTTTTCGTCAAATGGGTATCGTTAAACCAATCTCATACTATAAGAAATAGTCATAAATGTGATGAAGCGCACCCCAAATTTTGGAGCAAAAGTTTTTACTTGAGCAGAGATTGGAAACAGGTTCTACGAGTTTTCTTTTCAGTGGTAGCTATATAGAGGAGGTTAGATAGGTGTCTTACTTGGGATAAATGGGGTTAGTTGGAAGTCGTTGAAGATTGGGTATTATTACTGTATTCAAACAATCGACATAGTCGATTTGGTTACATTATTTTAACCAGATCAAGATTGACCTTAATAAAGACTCAAACGCGAAGGTACCCATTAGAAGACACGAGAGAGGAAATGGAGTCTGACCGGATCGGGTAGCGGAATCGCAATTAGACAATTTTCATTAGAAAATGATTAAGTAAAAACCCCAGATCAACAAAATTTGGCAGAATAATAAACTTTCAGTTTTTAATGAGAGTTTTCCAAAAACAATTGGTAAATTTTTGAGGCAGTCTGACTAAACTTTAAGCGATTTTTAATCATCACTTGGTGTATGAAACCCAATTCGACCAGTCAAACTTAATTGGTCGTCGAGGGAAAGTAAAACCTTTTAAAGTTTTAGTGAGGAATTTTGGGGGGAGGGTGAAAGAGTAGAGACGACGTACAAGGAACGGGAGAGGTTAATCGAAAAGGATATGAAAGAAATTTGAGAAACACTATGAAAACGTTATTGAAAATCTCTGGAACCTGGAGACTAGAACGGACACAATCAGCAGAGGCCAGACAGATAATTTATCTGCCATAGAGTCGAAAGTGGATGCGCTCAAAAGTAATTCTTTTACTCAAGATAAACCAGTAGCAGAGAAAACAGTTAAACAACCTGGAAAAGGAACAGAAACAAGAAAACATTCCATATGGGAGAAAAAAGAATGTACTATTTTGCCTTAAATCGAAAATTTCATAGGATCAGAAACAGTAGGGACAGCACCAAAAGGAGTTGCATCGAACTTACACGCGATTGTAGCACCAGATGCCATGACATGAGCAAACTTTTGGGAAATGATGGACAAGACACTCGAAGCTTTTGCCACGAGAAACATTAAATCAAGCTATAGAGGAGGCGGCAAGTTGGGAAAGACCTTCAAAAAACCAATCGAATTAAGAGGTTAGTCGAATGGCTGCATAGATACCTTGGTTGAGGTGATGAGGTTACAACTTGAGCAAGACATCTTGACTGATTAAAGACGACGATACTATGCAATCTGGAGGGCATAATACTGAAGTGCGTGGTAGCCCAGAAGGAAGAGGAACGTGATACAGCGTACAAGGTTTTCGAAGTACTTTTGATTCATTTCGGATCTGGAATGAAAAGGCATCAGCCAATGATGAGTTTTGAGAAAAGGAGACAAAAGGATGACGAATCAATCGATCGTTTTACGGATGACCCAAAGAGCTTAAGAAGAAAAAGTAATCCTGCTTCGAATTTCATAGAAGGGGTAAAGAAGGAGGTCATGAAAACAATGTTGGCATCCTATCACACGCTATCAAAAGATAACTCACCAACCACGGAAGAATTGAGACACAAGTCTAGGGAAAATATTAGAATGAAACTAAAGAAGTATTCACTTTCGGACAATTGAAATCTTCAAGGGGGAAGCCAGCGACAGAGGTCGACGTGTTACAAGCCGAAATACGATATGGTGAAACGCATGTCGTGTGCAAATTGTAGGTCGGCATATCATCCCGTGGCGGATTGCACGTCTCACAAACAAGGTATGAAAGGCCTGAGTTATGCAACAGGTGAGGGCGACAGGAACCAGATGGAAGAACATGAACTCTATATTGGCTGAATAATCAAGATTGGCGCGAGCTGTTTTTTTTTAATGCAACCAGGAAGGTCACTTCAGAATGGATTGTCCTGTGTTTTGGGAAGCTGTAAAAAAACAAGACCAGCCGAAACATAACTTAGCGCTAGCAGCTGTGCAAAACACCAGAAAAAAATAGGTTGAGAAAAACATGCAGTACAAGGACATGTTAAAAGATCGGTCGACGAAATATGTGAAAGCGGTAACCGATGAGAAGGAAACCGAGGAGATAGAAACCAAAAAAAAAAACGCAGGAGAAAAAATACCAGAAAGCCGCAGCTGATGCAATTAACAAAGTGAAACAAGATTTGGCAACGATAGACATTGAACAGAGGCTGAGACAGGAGATGGAAAAAGAGCAAAGAGAGGAGACACTTTCCTTAACAAGAAGCGAACCGGAGATAAAGGACAATCTGAAGATAATCGGCAATTGCAAAGTCTTGAAAAAGGCGACTGGAAAACTTCGGGATCAAGAAGATATGGCGAGATAATGAGGATAGTCTTCGTAGGGGGTCACAAAGTAAAGATGAGTCTGAGCGAATGAAGTGACCAAACATTGATGCACCTAAACGTATATGCGGGTGATTCTTTTGATTGCAATCAGAGCAGTAAGGACGAGGGGCGGCCGATAATCGATATGAATTGACAGTGGAAACACCGAGGCGTATGGTCCACATGAGGTCATGCTAATGCGGCGGAAATATTGATTAGAATTGACAGTGGATACACCGAGGCGTTTGGTCCACATGGGGTCATGAGGTCAAACTTGACAAGGTAGCTGTCTTGAGCGTGATACCAATAGAAACATGGAGACGGTAGGGATGTAACAAAGATAACCTGGCAGACTCCAGAATACGGCTGTCAGCGGGTAATCAAAGAACCAAAGACTGATGCACATAAACGTATATGCGGGTGATTCTTTTGAATGCAATCAGAGCAGTACTGACGAGGGGCGGCCGATAATTGATATGAATTGACAGTGGAAACACCGAGGCTTATGGTCCAACTGAGGTCATGCTATATCGGTGGAAATATCGATTAGAATTGACAGTGGATACACCGAGGCGTTTGGTCCACATGGGGTCATGAGGTCAAACTTGACGAGGGAGCTGTCTTGAGCGTGATACCAATAAAAACATGGAGACAGGAGGGATGTAACAAAAATGACCTGACAGACTCCAGAATATGGCTGTCAGCGGGTAATCAAAGGTCTGCTTAGGGTCCATGGCAGATTACCGATAAAAACAATAAATTTGGGGGAACGCAATTTGTGGATGAGCTTTCTTGTAGTGGGAAATTCAGATGAACAGAATCCTTTCTTTTTAGGCAGAGATTTTATGAGGAACGCTGACATAACGATTAATCTTAAGATGATAAGGATTTGGAGTCCGGATAGGAGTTATCTGATGAAAGCGGTAAATTTAATAATCACTAAAAAGTGCAAAGCTTCAGCTTTCTCGAGTAGGAGGCTGAGGTGAAAAGCTAAAGAGGCTGCAATTGTGAGCTTGATATTGAACAACTCAGTCATAATAAACTCAGACAATGAACTCAGTGATAATAAGCAGGTATGTGTAAAACCAATTCCAAATATCTTATTTTGGGAAGATACTTGTCGTCAGCGTCTTGTTGATTACTCTTGATTTACCAATCACAATCAAGAGAGGAGGAAACTATTTTACGCGTTGCCGGTGAATACTAAATAGAAAATGAATAAAAATGTTACAGTATTTGTATCTTGAGTAGATTGAAGCGAATAAAAAACTTGTCGAGTTTCGCCAATTAATAGACCGGTGTCACCAAAAATTGAACAATTAAAGACAAACTAACAGACGAACAGCTCGAAGCCATCATGGATGTGTTAGACAGGAATCAGGATATTTTCTCAAGACTGAAGGCGGATGTTGGGTTTTGTAATTTTGTTTTGTTGAACATGAGATGCCTTACAGGGAGTGGGTGAGGCTCAATGCCTCCATTCAAATTGGATGCAAGCATGAAAGAAACTGAAACGTTACTAGTGTATGACATGATATAAACATCCAAATCACGGTGGCCGTGTGGAGTAGTGATGACCAAAAAGAAGAAGATTTGTTCCAAAAAGATTTTCTTGTGACTTTCGATACCTGATTTTGGTCACGGTGAAAGATGCTTATTCAATTCCTAGGATTGACGATAACCTTTCGAAATTGGGGGAGTCAATGCCAGGTTCTATACAACTGTTGATCTGGGATCGACTTTTTATCAGATACCACTTTGAAAACAATATATAGAGAAAACGATAGTTGCTTGTGAGCTTGGATTGTTCGAACGGAAGTGATTGTCATTGGGCCTACACAATGCGACATTCACAATCCAGAGACTGATGTCACAAGCACTGACATGATTAATTAAGAAATATGGAAACTTGGTAGTGGGTTACATGGACGACGTGATGATCGCGACGCCAACCCTAGAGGATCACATCGAGCGATTGAACGAATTGTTTGCATATATGAAAAGGGCAGAATTGATATGCAAGCCCTCGAAATGCTATATTAAAAAAGATTCAAAAAAAAACCTCGCGAGTGTGGTTGACAGGCATGGCGTCAGACCAGATCCAGACGCTGTAGAGGCAACCTGACTTGGAAATCACCGAAGTTGAACATCAGTTAAAGAGCTTTCTTGGTTTCGCGAACTAGTATAGAGAGTTCATCAAAGCTTACGCGGACGAAATATACCCGATGCAAGAACTCATGAGAAATATGGATCGAAATTCACGTGGAACAACGCAGCAGAGGAGTCGTTTGAGAGAATAAAATGAGATTAGTGCGAGGATCCGATATTGAGCATGCCGACAGAGAATTGCATGTATGTTTCTGGCATACTACATCAAGAGCAAGGATGGAACAGCAAGACCGTCTTGAGACCAATTGAATACGAGAGCAAAGTCCTGAGTGACACGGAGAAGAAGAACGGGGCGCCCGAGGCGGAGATGTTTGCGGTGATCACTTTCGTAGAGAAATACAGAGCATATATGGGCAGTGATTAATTCAAAGTAACGAAAGACAACAGAGCATTCTGTTGGCTCAAAGCGTACTCAATGGATTAAAGCTACATCGGGAGGTGGATAGTACGACTAGATAGTTACAACATGATAATTGAGCATAGGACAAGGATTAAACAGCCGAATGGAGACAACTTGATTGAGAAAACGGAATTTCTGAAAGGAAAGAGCAGAGGGATGCTGAAAGACCTGAATCAAATGATGGAATATTGTTCATGGACAAGGAATCATATAACAGCTTGTCACTCACGAGATGGTTCGATAAGTCAGGGAAATCGACCGAGGATCACTCTGATTCACCCTTTGAACAAAGGCGAAAAAGATCCTAGGGAGAAAACCGGGGATGTCTGTTGAGCTCCTGCTCAAGTAGGAACTAGTCAGAGAGACCTTGAAGGCGAAAGGTTACGAATTAGAGGAATCAAAGAAAGGAACAACTGCAGTGGGACAAGAGTTGAAGAGGTTGCTTCGGAAACTGGCAGACAACAAGCCCGTGAACACGAATGATGAATAATGGAGAATAATGAACCAGACATCCAAAAATGAGGACGACCAAAGTAGGCCCGCTCGGGAAAAATCAGTTGGAGGACAAATATTCAGAGAAAAAAGAAATATTGCGAACATCGGTCGAGAATATCCCAGATGAGATACTCATGCAGACAACACTAAGGGGGAAAAGGTGTCTTTCATTAAGGATGCCGAAGAGAATTGAGCACATCAAGAGGCCGGGGAGTGGTTGGTGAATGAGGAAGACAGTGAAGGAGGAAAATTCTCATGTGAGTCAATAAAAGCGGACGAAAACTCTACAGGAAGTGAAGACGAGCAAGACATCCTATGTATGACACTAGCACAAGCAAAAAGGAGTAAACATGATAGAGAAATGCATACGGACTCCTCGTCTGGGACTTACAGCTTAGGAGCGCCTGGAGATTCCTCTATGAAGCGCCTAGAAGAGAAGAACTTGAGATGATAGCGATATCAAGAAAACCCTTCAGGGAGTTGTCCTGCAGTCGAACAAAAGGACGAATCTAGAGCCCGAAAGCAACAAGGAGATCTTGAGCAAGATAGTGTGTGTCAAATTGAGAGACGATATCAATAAAACGGGAGCATTGACAGGAAAAATCAAGGCACTAAAGGAGCACGTGAAGGCGAGGTACAGGCTATCAGATTTAATTCGGGCACAGAAAAACGACAAACTGACTGACGATCTCTCCAAATGGATCAGAATAGGGAAGAACAAGAAAGGGAATCTTGCGATACGATATTGAGGTAGTTCTACAAGTAACGGAGGAGGCTACTTTACCACACTACGGATGGCGTGGTGGCCTGCAAGAGAAAAGATGAAGAAAGAAAACTTCACGAACACAACCTCAGTTGTATCAGCTACCGCAATTGTATCGGGCAGCAGTGCTGTTCAGGTCGCATGATGAAATGGGATATCAGGCAATAGACAAAATGCAATATAGAATGATGCTTGGATTGATTGGCCTGAGTTGAGGAAAGGTTGCGGGTTATGAGTCAGTGTATGTTTGTCATGCCTGCAAGTGGAGGACCCGAGGAAAAAGAAAATCCCACCTAAATCGGTGGAAAGCTCGGAGTTATATGAGGTCGTGCAGATAGACTACCAAAAAAACTAACTGCATGACAGAAACAGGATATAATCAGATACTGATAATTATATACCACTTCACGAAACTGGCAGAAAAAACTTGTGATCACTTGATTAGGCACTGGACCTCGAGATACAGATGTCCCATGACCTTTCAACCAGACAACGGGAACGCCTTCATCGGGGATCTGACCAAAGATATAATGAAAAAACACCCACATCGCTCAAGCACACACCCCGACCTACCACCCCAGACAAATGGGCCGGTGGAAAGGCAAAATAGAACACTAGTGATTATAGTCAGAGTATATTTCTCGATGTATATGAAAGATCGGATAAGTACTTGCCGCATATGGTGGGAGCATACAATAGCATGCAACACTCGACAAAACAGGGTTCAAACATTCTTGATGCTGACAGGCAGATAAATGGCAAAGAATACAAGGGGAAGAAGACTTCACCCCAAGCATACGTGAGAGAGGCGATAAAAGACAACAAGAGTAAATTGAATTGTGTAGACGGAACACAGCTCAAGCACAGATGAGACAACGCGAGAAAAACGATGAAAAAAAATGCAAGCAAAACCGCACACTAAGCAAAACCGTACACTTATCTGGGTGTTTAAGAATGTCATCGCCCAACAAAGGAACAAAGATATTACTGAAGAAATCGAGAGAACCTTTCATAGCAAAAAAAAAATACACCAGCAGGGAAAATTTCGACAAGCGCTGTGAAAATATTAAGCCTCATGTCCCGTCACCGGAGGTTTTGCTCGTGCCTCAAAACCTGGTAGAGCAAGAGTATCTGATAGTGGAACCGGCATTTGAGGTGAACGGATGGGCACCAGAGAGAAGAACGATGGTAACGAGATCACAATCATGAGTGACAATGAAAAAATAGAACTGCACTCGGATGAAGGTTTTTTTTGCAGAAGAGGATTCGAATGAACCAGAGCAAAAAGAGATGACAGAGTGCGTAGAGCTGGACCCCCATGATCATGGAGACGATAAGAGGCGTGCACAAAAAGACCAGCAAGATATACAGCAGATTTATTGATTGCTTCTTATTTGACAAGGTAAAACCGGATGAGGTAAGGCAAGTTGGCGAGTGTGGGCGACTTGCTCCCGGACAAGTCCATTGGCAGACCAGAGTGGCAGACCATTGATGATGATGAAACTTTGTGGCAGGACGATCACAGTATACCAGAACAAGGGATGGATCTAGACCAGAGCGAAACAGAAAGAGAGGGAGCACACGAACATGAGGATTCTAGACTGGACATTTTACCTGCCAGCGGGCAAAATTGAAGGAAAAAATCAACACGTCGACATATCTGCAGCTAAAAACTTGAAGGAAACAAACCCATTTTTTGGCTGGAGAGCGACGGACCGACCACTAGACATGCCATCAGATAACTTAAACTCGGCACCTTCGACAAGGACGTCGATAAATTTGTTTGTCCACACCAAAAATTTGATGATGAAAGACTCAAGGAAACAAGAAAAACCTGTGAACTGGGAGTGGAACACGAGGAAGTTGAGCCCGCCTTCTTCTTGACGATATTTGATGTACCGATTGAACCCTCGGAGAACATCTTGATCACGGACAGCGATTTCATCGTATCTGACAGGACGAGTGCAATCTGCATAACATCACATTTGAGCTTTAAGACCAAGCTAGACGCACATTTCAAAAGAAAAAATCAAAATGTGGAGTTACTGTTCAGACATAGACCAGGGTTGGGGAACTGGCGGCCTTCCCAGCCTCATTATCGCAGGTGCCAGGCAAATGCTTGAGCTTTTTGGTAAAGTAGGTCAGTGAATCGAATGTGGCGGATCCTGAACATGTATTACCCGCCTTGACGCGACTCAGCCACTTTCTGACAGAAAGGGGAGTAATAAAGTCTCGATACCAATTTACGATCTTTTTGATGGTTAAAACTGGACAAGTTTAAACTTGAGTTTGTTTTCAGATTGAATTTGGTTCATAATCAAGCAGAATCAGACTGGGAAGATCGAGATAAAATAACAAGAGTATTAGTGAGGGTATTTCACGATGTGCTACGGTATTTTTTTGAGTGATAATCTGGTACGGTATTTTTTGAATGATAATCTGGTAAGGTATTTTCTTGAGTGATAATCTGGTTCGGTTACTTATTGAGTGTTCGATGATCTTCAGCAAGGGCCGATACTTCTGGAAATTGATGCTAGCAGCGCTGAAGAAGCGCCTAATTGATGAGTTTTATAAGCATCCGAGAGATCCGGGTCTTTTTAGGTGGACAGAGGATGGCGGTAAGGCTGAATGCCATCTTGAAGCTGGATTCGCAAGAAAGAGCAATGGATGCGGTGTTAATGGTGTGATATACGTCGAATGGGATATCAAAGAAAGCGCAAGCTAGATGGCTGTTGTCGATTATCGATGGACGCTTCGGAGGATTTGACTTGGCGAGAAATCCTGCCTTGAGCAATACTACCGAATATGATGCTGGCGAGTTTCCTCTCCTGTCCAGTTCAGCCACAAGGACCGGGGTTCAATCCAGCAGCAAACCTGCGTCAACTTTACAAGCTCACTAGATTGAGGCGGCATACCCGGACGTCAAAAAACTGAGGAGAGAGTTGGAGAAAACCCAGAAAGAACGATTTCAAGCTATTCTGGAGAGGATCCAAGGCACTCGGGACAGGGACCAAGCCACCTTCAACAAAGACAAAGCCACTTTGGACAGGGACACATCTATAAATGAGAGGGCTGTTGAAGGCCGAGTTGAACAGACTCAGAAGGTGCGCGAAATCACGTCAAGCCGCGACCAGCTGAAGTCGAATTTTGAGCGATTGCAAAGGCGGCAGCAGGAGGTAGGGAGCGGCAAGGAGGGAAAGGCAAGGAAGCCAATTGAACCCTTGATGGCTCGATCAATACTGGAGTCTAAGATGGAGGTAGACAGAGTACCCATGGCGAGCGGTCGTTTTAATCTCGATAGAGTGGCTCAAGAACAGACGAGCGACGATCTAGAGACGTGGACCCCTCCGGAACCCACTCTGTCCTTGTGACATCTAGAGTTGAGCCGGATCAAACCACTGATCGTGAAATTAGCATTGCC
Organism: Symsagittifera roscoffensis; assembly: GCF_963678635.1. Taxonomy (NCBI): domain Eukaryota; kingdom Metazoa; phylum Xenacoelomorpha; order Acoela; family Convolutidae; genus Symsagittifera; species Symsagittifera roscoffensis. The sequence goes on from NC_087066.1 coordinate 1,939,730, forward strand.
TGACTGGACGCCCAGTTAAGGGTCAGTGCATGTTTGTCATGACCTCATGTCAAGGATCCGAGCAAAATGAAATTTCCACTCAAGTCGGTGGAAAGCTCAGAGTTTAGTGAGGTCGTGTAGATAGACTAACAAAAAATCTGCATGAAAGAAAACGGGATATAATCAGATAATGATACTCATAGAACACTTCTTGAAACTGGCGGAAGAAAGTAGTGATCTTTTGATTACGCAGTTGACCTCGAGATACAGATGTCCCATGACCTTTCAATCAGACAACGAGAAGGCCTTCTTCGGGGATTTGACCAAAGTCTTAATGAAAATATCCCACGTCGCTCAAGAACATACAATAGGGATAATGGAAAGGCAAATTATAACACTAGTGAATATGCTCAGGGTAAATTGCTCGATGTATATGACAGGATGAATAAGTACTTGCCGCATGTGATGCGAGCATACAATAGCATGCACAAATCGACAAAACAGGGTTCAGTCCATTCATGATGCTGACAGGCAGAGAAAGGGCAATGTCGTTGACCTTCTTCTAACAGACTACGAGGTGTAAAAGACTTCACCCCAAGCCTACGTGTGAGAGGCGATTAAAAAGACAACAAGGGTAAACTGAACTGTAAAGACGGAACACAGCTCAAGGACATATGAGATAACGCAATAAAAACGATGAGAAAAAAAAGCAAGCAAAACCGTACACTATGGTACAGTTTGTCTGGGTCTTTAGGAGTGTACTCCGCCAAAAAAGAACAAAGAAGTTACTGAAGTAATCGAGAGAACCTTTCATGGAAAAAAATTACACCAGCATTTAAAATTTCGCCGCGCGCTGTTACATTATTAAGCCTCATGTCCCGTCACCGGAGTTTTGGTGCGTGACTCAAAACATGGTAGAGCTAGAGTATCTGATAGTGGAACCGGCATGTGAGGTGAACGAGAGGGGCACCAGATAGAAGAACGATGGTAACAAGATCACAAGCATGGGTGACAATGAAAATATGGAAGTGCACTGGGATGGAGGTTCTTTTGCAGAAGAGGATTCGAATGAACCAGAGCAGAATGAGATGACAGAGTGTGTAGAGCTGGACAACCCCCTGATTCTGGAGACGAAAAAAAAGTAGGCACAAAAATAACAGCAAGATATAGAACAGATTTGTTGGGTACTTCTCGTCTGACAAGATAAAATTGAATTAGGTAGTGCAAATTGGCGAGTGGCGGCGACTTGGTCCCGGACAAAGAGTGGCAGAACATTGATGATGAAACTTTCTCGCAGGACGATCACAGTATACCAGAACGAGAGATGGATCTAGATCAGAGCGAAACAGAAAAAGAAGGAGCACACAAACTTGAGGATTCTAGAGTAGACATTTGAAATAAGAGCGGGCAAAAATGAGGGACAAAATAATACGTCCACATATCTTCAGCTAAAACTGTGGAGTAAAGAAACCCATTCTTTGGCTTGGGAGCGACTGACCGACCACTAGACATATCATCAGATAACTTACACTCGTCACCATCGACAAGGACGTCGATAAATATGCTTGTACACACAGAAATTTTAATGGCGAAAAACTCAGGGAAACAAGAAAAATCTGTGAACTGGAAGTGGAACACGAGGAAGTTGAGCCAACTTTTGAAAGAAACTTAACGTCCAAATTCGAAACAGCGAATGAATCCTCGGAGAACATCTTGATCACTGACAGCGCGATCCGCATAACATCAGACCTGAGCTTTAGGACCAGGCTAGACGCAGGTTTCAAAAAAGAACATCACAATGTTGAGTTACAGTTCAGATATGGACAGGAGTTGTGAGGACAAAATTGAAGGAAAAAATCAACACGTCGACATATCTGCAGCTAAAAACTTGAAGGAAACAAACCCATTGTTTGGCTGGAGAGCGACGGACCGACCACGAGACATACCATCAGATAACTTAAACTCGGCACCTTCGACAAGGACGTCGATAAATTTGTTTGTCCACACCAAAAATTTGATGATGAAAAACTCAAGGAAACAAGAAAAACCTGTGATTTGGGAGTGGAACACGAAGAAGTTGAGCCCACCTTCTTCTTGACGAAATTTGATGGACCGATTGAATACTCGGAGAACATCTTGATCACGGACAGCGATTTCATCGTATCTGACAGGACGAGTGCAATCTGCATAACATCACATTTGAGCTTTAAGACCAAGCTAGACGCACATTTCAAAAAAAATATCAAAATGTGGAGTTACTGTTCAGACATAGACTAGGGTTGGGGGACTGGTGGCCTTCCCAGCCTCATTATCGCAGGTGCCAGTCAAACACTTGACTATTTTGGTAACGGAGGTCAGTGAAAAGAATGTGGTGGATCCTCAAAATGTGTTACTGGCCTTGGCGCGACTAAAGGGGAGTAAAGGAAGTTTCGATACCAGTTTACGATCTTATTGGTGTCTAGAAGTGGGTATGTTTATACTTGGTTTTTTCAGATTCAACTTGGTTAATAATCAATAAGAATCAGACTGAGACAATCGAGAATAAACAACAAGAAAAGAAATGGGGATCTAGTATTTCACGCTGTCCTACGGTATTTTCTTGAGTGATAATCTGGTACGGTAATTTCTTGAGTGATTATATGGTTCGGTAATTTCTTGAGTGCTCAGTGATCTGGAAATGGATGCCAGCGGCACTGAAGAAGCCCTTACTTGATGAGATTTACAGACGTCTGAGGGATCGGTGGACGACGGCGGTGATGCTGAATGTCATCTTGAAGTTGGAATCGCAAGGAGAATTTAGGGAGACAGCAATGTAAGCGGTGCTGATGGTGTGATAAACGTCGAATGGAAAACCAAACAAATAGCAAACTAGATGGCTGTTGTGGATCACGGATGGAGGCTTGAAGAGTTTTGACTTGGCGAGAAAACCTGGCATGAGCAGTACTACGGAATTTGGTGCTTGCAAATTTCCTCTCCCAACCAGGACAGCCACAAGGCCGGGCCTTATTCGAGCAGCAAACCCCCGTCAATTCTACGAGCTCAGCAGACGGAAGAGGCATACTCGGGCGACAACGAACTGAGGAGAGTGTTGGAGAAAGCCCAGAAAGAACGATTTCAAGCCATTCTGGAAAGGGAACTAGGCACTCGGGACAGGGACCAAGTCACTGTCTACAAAGACCATGCCACTTGGGACATGGACAGATCGAGGGATGTTGAAGGCCGAGTTGAAAAAGATTCAGAAGGACTCAGCGAATATTGAGAGGGATGTTGAAGGCCGAGTTGAAAAAGAGTCAGAAGGACTCAGTGACCAGCTGAAGTCGATTTTTGAGCAATTGCAAAGGCGGCAGGAACGAAAAGCAAGGACGCCAATTGAACCCTTGACGGCTCGATCAAGACTGGAGTCGAAGATGGAGGTAGAAGAAGTACCCAGGGCTAGCGGTCATTTTTGTGTAGTTGTTGCTGGGAATCTTGTGTAGTTGTTGCTGGGAGCAGATCTCAGCCAGATGTTGACTCTAATTGTAGCGGTAAAATCCAGCGTTACCATGCGAACCAGAGTTGTTTTTGTTTACAGGGATGAAAGATCACCTGCACTCATCGGGGCTACTGGAGCCCTCGAGGAGTGAAAAACCCACACCAAAGGAGATCTGGGAGGAGAGACGGAGGTTGTTCGCCTGGAAGAACGCAAAACGAGAGTTGGATGCAGTCAGACTGGGATCGAAGACGAGGGTGGCTTTCACGTCGTCACCAGGATACGCGAGCATGCCACATGCTCTTCAGTTCGTGAATGCGGTGTTGATCCTGGTAGCGGAAAGCAGCGGACTGCGTATGCTGTTGGCTGTTCTGAACAGGAAGCTGGAACCAAAAAGTTTGAAGTTCCTGAAGTCGGAAAGGGCGGAAGTGTCTCAGGCTCTGAGAGGCTTCTTCGGACGATAACATAGATAATGGACGACCATCATTTGATCAGCCACTGAACGGCAAGCTTTTCTTTCCGGAGCATGGTGCTCACAACTTTTGGCTCCAAGAGTAGCTCGAGGCAACCCATACATGATAGGATCAAACTGGCGTGTCCAGAGAAGCAACTTTGGAGCCTGGCGTGTGCGGAGAGAGGCACTGGTGTATCAATTAATGCAAGAGAGAGAGGAAGATGACCATACCTCACGCCGAGGCTGGCGGGTGTGACAGACTTGACGAAAAAACGGCGACACCGTTGATAAATAAGTGTGAGAGTTTAAGCAGAACCAACATGAGCACGCCAAGACGAGAGGATTGACGGAAATGTTTGTCTCCTTGGCGAACGAAATTACTATCAATGGTTTTTGGAAAGATCACGCTATGGGAAACTTGATAAAAAGTAGGGCGTACGAAATCTTGGGATTTTTGAATCCGTGTTGAGAGAAGAAGTACATAGAAAAAAGTTCTCCGCGGTAAAAGACACTCTTCGACACGCTCACTCAACAGCTATTGAGTATGTTCAACAACCTGCCACTAGAGTTTCCCAGACACATTTTCGATATGGGCCCAGCTTTTATGTTAAGCAGGGGTGGCGAGGGACTCAGGATTGATGGGTACTTACCACTGACACTCCTGACTCATAAGAATCTGGCGGCATTCCACCCTCTGATGAAATATGTGAACCCGATGTCCATGGCTAGAGCTCATCCATGTCTTCAGTTCTACTGCTACAAATGTGCTGCAGGACTGAAAACGCTTCTGATGGAGTACCTATCGATGCAGAATCTACACTTGACTGTGGAAGAAGCAACCACGAAAATGAAGGAACAAGTCAAGGTGGAGAACGGGGGCATGGCTTTCCTATCAGACCTGTGCTTGGTGATGCGATCGGATCATCTAGGATTAGTGAGAGGACTGAGAGAAGTGGTGACATGTGTCTATGGACTGGAAGTAACCTATGCCTTTCACGACCCCTTGAGCAAACCGACAATCGGTAGTGCATGTGAGCGTGATTATTACTCTAGATGAGACGGCACTGAGCTGGTACATGTAAGGAGAAGTGAGAACACAGATGAGCGAGACGGTGTTGTTTGGGGAAGTCAAGTATCCCGAATTGATTGTGTTGATTTTTTGAGGCCTGTTACAATGCAGGATGGGTGGAAAACGAGAAGGGACGATCGAGGCCTACACAAAATTTTGGAAATTGAACCCCTTGCCAGAGAAATCTTGAGGTTACCGACTTGGACGGAAAAATTTGACCTGGTAAGACATGAGCTAGGGATGATTATAGAGCGGGATGTGCTGTCGGCCCCTCTTTCTGATTTTCTCACTGCGAGGCGGATGTCTATGGGGATGAGCAAGCCGATGCTGATGCCGTCAGTGCAATCCAGAGAGGTTGTTGAGCAACAACAAAAGCTGTTCATGCAAGGCTGTGATACCCTGTTTGTTGGGTACACTGCAGCTGCACATTTCCACTCGAGCGAGGTCAAGATAAACTGTTGGACGACCGTGGCTAAGAAGATAAGAGGCTCAATGCCGCCGAGATGTCACGTACTAGAAGTGAGCAAAGTGCTTCAGAGGTCTCTGTTCGAGAAAAATGCCCAATATATGATGCCAGCAGAATAAAAGTAGAGGAAGGACTTCTGAGCTCGATTGCGGGGTCAAGATGTAGCACAAGGAAACTTCTGACACCATATGGACTGGAGGAAGTGGAGCAGCAAAAGAACGGGCGTAAGCTTGATGCGACTGGCACTCTTCACGTGCCCCTCACAGAGTTTAAGAACCCGAAGACCTCGCCTATGTTGATCGAAACTCCTGGAGACAAGAGAAGTTTCCCAGTGGAGAACAGCTTTGAGGATGCCTTAAAAGGAGAACATGCAGCCGGAGTAACCGAAAGTGAGAGAATAGAAGAAGCTCATAGTGATCCCGAGGAGGACATGGTCACGGGGGAGAACCCGGCTGAAGAAGTAGTGCCTGGGAGTTACGCGAGAATTGCTCCAGGATTTCAGTGATGAAGAGTGGGCAGATACAGCGACGCCAACTAAGTATCCAAGAATCTAGAGTTACAGCTGAGGAGTCAACCAGTGGAAATGGGCTTGGTGCTCATGAGCAGTGATAGCAAGGAAAAGAAAAACCTATGAGGGAAACAAAACGATGTTCTTGTGTAATCTGGATCAAGAAGGTTAACAAAAGTTCATGATGGAGTTTAATCAGAAGATGGAGCAAAAAGCGGATGTTAAAGAGTTCAAGGAGGAACTGTGGGGCATATTGGTGGAATTCGGACAGCCTATCTTGATGGGAACAGGACAAGGAGGCATTGGTTAGCAAGATGATCTATTTCTGGGAGACGAGGGTGAGCACCGAACCCAAGTCCTGTAAACACAGCTCTACTCTGAAAAAAATTAAAGTAAAAAAATTCAGACTAAAACGAGTAATGAAATGAAACCATTATTATAGCTAAAAGTTTTAATAAACTTAAGGCTAGAGAGCGAATAAAGTAATTGAGGCAAGGGAACAGGGCAGGCAAGACCCAAGAGAAGAGTGTCAGGAAAAAGGAACCGCTTCGGTCATGATCGTGTCTAAACCCACGAACAAGGAGCTAAGGTCATGGAAGAGGAAGAAAGATGTGCAGGAAGGTGTCCTTCGACGAATGTGGTGTCGGAGGCGAACCTGAAGAAGACACCTGCGCTGCTTTTGGTAAGATGGAAGACTGTGGCTCACAGAGACAACTCGGCATCTAGGAAACTAGTGGAGGTGAACGATTACATGGATGCTGGACCTGGTACACTGACAGAAGAGCACTTTAACAGAGGATGAATATGAAGAGAGGTTCCACCAGTGGGCAAAAATTGGAGGTGGATGTCGGCAAGGAATGGGTCTCGAGTCAACACCAGTGTGTCGGACAACAAGTCGCAACGGATCCCTGCTCGACAGGTGCTCGACTGCTCGTTCCTGGTGGATAGCCCTGGATACGATGAAAGAGCTAAAGAATTTCCTTAAGAAGCTCGACCGCGGAGAGTCCAGAAAGCGTCGAAGTTGGGCCACGCTGCAAAAAACGCAAGTGAATAAGTTGAAATTGAGGAGTTAACTAGGGCGAACGTGGGATTAACTGCTGTTGGAGTACTTCGAGAACGAGATGAGACCACCCTCGTTTTCTCAGTCTCCCATGGCGAATCCTTTCACCCAGAGAGTCATTTGGTATTCAATTGGTGCTTGGCTGGAGTTGTAAGGAAAAATGTGACCTCATGTGAAAAACTGAAGTTAGGCGACAAAAGCCTACAAGTGCACCTGATGATGCAGTAATTTGCTCGAGTTGACACCGGGTTGAGTCTTGCGAGGAAGAAGGACGGTACTTGTTTCTTTAGATGGATAATTTTAATGATACCTGACGCAGTGATCCAAGCTAGCTACCAGAGGGCGACAAAGAATAGGGTTTTGGAGAAAAGGGCCTGGAGAATTGTCCTAAATGTGTACCAGAACGCCGGGATTTAAAAAGACGAAGGTTCTCGGCAATATCTTGAGAACTATGCAAAAACTGATGAAATCAGGAGGTTCTAGAACAAGAAATTTGACCGTAGCCATGACCTGCATCGAGCAATGGTCGAAGAGGAGGAGGATTCGAAGCCTTCGAAACGGGCAGAATTTCAGTATGTGTCCGGCATCGTGGGAATGTCAAACAATCCCTACTTGGGCACAAAAGCAGGAGCTGCTTACATGAATTTTGAAGTCACGGAAATGTTGAAACTTAAGAAGAAAAAGGTAATTGAAATCGACACGACGGAAAGGGAAAAACCGAGTCTGAGCTTACTCCTTGAGCACGGAATCGATATTATCTATGTGCCGCGATCAAAAAAAAGACTGGAATTGAGGTTAGGCGGTGGGTGAAACGTACTGTTCAAGAGCTTGGGAACAGTCTGAAAGTTTAGAGAGCTTCTTGGTGCCTGTATCCTCAAGGGAGATTGAATGAAGAGATCATGGAACGAAATAAATGTGTCACCAGGGAAGAATGAGCACCTATGGAAGTTGAGTGTGATACACAAGCTGATTTTGCCTCATCTTGAGGAATCTAAAAAGCCTAGAGGTGAACGACCTCGATCTAGCAGCCGGACGTAGGGGACAGTCTTGTGATAGACGATCTTGCATGATATTTCAGTCGTTCCAGAGAAGAGATTTGGCCATGAGGTTTGGTGACATTAAAGAAGAAGAAAGAAGTGAGATGCAGAATTTTGCTGACTGTTACCCGAGTACCACGGTGAACTTGGCAACAACGCTAGTATTTTTCTCAAGGGTGTGTAGTCTAGATTCACTAGAGATGCTAGAATCCAAACACCGTCTAGTTACGGCATTGAGTGAGGAATCCTGTCCCAGATTTTTGCAAATTTTTCAGAAGCGTATCAAGGGGCAGAGGATCGGCTTGGGAGCAGAAAAGAGATTCCCGATGAGCGAAGCCTGTAGTCTGCCGATAAATGCAAAATCCTTGGTGGGAACGGTCACGGCAAGTTCCTGTGGGAGCCATAACCCGCTCCACATGTCAATAGTGGAAGCGTCTAGCCAGAGAATGATGATTGATAAGGCCTTCTCGGTGCCAAACTGTGTACTGCCGTTAAGAGTGTCGCAGCACTCGCAACAGTTGCAAAGGAAAGTGTGGGGAGCAGTAACAGGACCCAGGGCGAGGGACTTTAGTGAATCCTGGGGAAAAATGGCTCTTGAGTCCGGAGTTGGAGAGTTTGAGTGATTTTGAGAAACAGAATACAACGGTAGAGCTCAAAATAACGCCCTTGCTGCGGACTAGAACGAGTTTATACTCTCGAAAATGACGGAAGAGAAAAATTCCAAGAGTAGTTTCTCCCACGATTGCCCAACTTAATCGCTTGCGTTTAGTGCTGCGTGGCCCAGTTTAGACGTTTTCTGGACACTCCGCAGTCCAGCTTCTTTAGACAATTCTCTAGTTTTTTCATCGTATTCACGGCTATCCATCAAGAATGACCAGTGTTCCTTGTGAGTTCGTTCTCAAGGCACTTGCATCGACCTAGCAACCAGAGGTGGTGGACACTCTAATGATAGACGACCTTGCGTAAGACTTCAGTCGTTCAAGAGAAGAGTTTTGGCCATGTGGTTTGGTGAGATCACAGAAAACGGAAAGTTGAGGTTCAGACTTTGGCTGGCTGTTACCCGAAAACCACGGTAAACATGGCGATGGCGCTGGGATTCTTCTCCAGAATGTGTAGTTGTGGAGTCACTATAGATACGAGAATCCAAACACCAACTAGTGACAGTCTTGAGTGTGGAAACCTGGCCTGGAGTGTATCAAAAACGTATCAAGGGGCAGAAGATCGGCTTGGGAGCAGAAAAGGGATCCCAATGAGTGAAGTCTACAGTTTGCCGATGAATGCAAAATCCTTGGTGGGATCGGTCATGGCAAGTTCCTGTGGGAGCCATAACCCGCTCCACATGTCAATAGTGGAAGCGTCTAGCCAGAGAAGGATGATTGATAAGGCCTTCTCGGTGCCAAACTGTGTACTGCCGGCAAGAGTGTCGCATCACTCGCAACAGTTGCAAAGGAAAGTGTGGGGAGCAGTAACAGGACCCAGGGCGAGGGACTTTAGTGACACCTGGGAAAAATAGCTCTTGAGTCCGGAGTTGGAGAGTTTGAGTGATTTTGAGAAACAGAGTACAACGGTAGAGCTCAAAATAACGCCCTTGCTGCGGACTAGAACGAGTCTATACTCTCGAAAATGACGGAAGAGAAAAACTCCAAGATTAGTTTCTCCCACGATTGCCCAACTTAATCGCTTGCGTTTAGTGCTGCGTGGCCCAGTTTAGACGTTTTCTGGACACTCCGCAGTCCAGCTTCTTTAGACAATTCTCTATTTTTTTCATCGTATTCACGGCTATCCATCAAGAATGACCAGTGTTCCTTGTGAGTTCGTTCTCAAGGCACTTGCATCGACCTAGCAACCAGAGGTGGTGGACACTCTAATGATAGACGACCTTGCGTAAGACTTCAGTCGTTCAAGAGAAGAGTTTTGGCCATGTGGTTTGGTGAGATCACAGAAAACGGAAAGTTGAGGTTCAGACTTTGGCTGGCTGTTACCCGAAAACCACGGTAAACATGGCGATGGCGCTGGGATTCTTCTCCAGAATGTGTAGTTGTGGAGTCACTATAGATACGAGAATCCAAACACCAACTAGTGACAGTCTTGAGTGTGGAAACCTGGCCTGGAGTGTTTCAAAAACGTATCAAGGGGCAGACGATCGGCTTGGGAGCAGAAAAGGGATCCCGATGAGTGAAGTCTACAGTTTGCCGATGAATGCAAAATCCTTGGTGGGATCGGTCATAGCAAGTTTTTGCGGGAGCCATTAATCGCTTCACATGTCAATGGTGGAAGGGTCTAATCAGAAAATGATGATTGATAAGGCTTTCTCGGAGCCAAAGTGAGTACTGCCGGCAAGAATGTCACATCACTCGCACCAGCTGCTAAGGAAATTGTGGGGAGCAGTAACAGGACCCAGGGCGAGGGACTTTTGTGACAACTGGGAAGAAGAGTTCTTGAGCCCGGAGAAGGAGAATTTGAGTGACTTCAAGAAACAGAGTACGAGTGGTAAAGCTGAAAATAACGCCCTTGCTGCGGACTAGATCGAGACTATACATTCGAAAACGGCGTTTGAACTTTGCTCAAGACCTGAAAATGCAATCTCCGGAGCATTAACTTGACACATGGAGACTACCCATGCACTTGTTTAGCACAGACCCAGAGAAATCATTCATATGCTTGATGTGGGAACTTGAGGAGATTCGGGCGATAGGGTTACCAAATCCTCAACAGAAATGACGGACTTCGTGGTGAGCTCGATGCTGATAATGTGATGGATTGATGAGAACGTGATTAAATACCGAGAGTCAAAAACACCATCAGTGGAGGTGCTACATGCGATTGATTATAGAAGGAGGCTTGAGTTGTTTGAAACTGCCTGCAAGGTATTCGCTGTACCGATGGAAGTGAAGCGCGTATGGAGCCGCTTACAATTTTTCTCATGGTCCAGGACGACGTCAACTTCTTGTTGTATAAATTGAAGAAAAACGACTTGAAGAAACATCAATAAAATTATCGTTATTTGCTGGCAGAATTAGGACCGGAGTTTTTCAAGAGCCCGCTGCTTACCCAACGCATTGGAATAACCACGGTGTGGAAGCGGGTTGGTATTGTATCTAAAGACAATTCCAGAGCGAGTCATTTTTGGAAGAAGAGATATCGAAGAATTCGAACTTGAGCTTGCATCACTCCTTTTGTCTGAGCAGAGAGGCCAGAAAGAAGAGTGTGAACTCAGATGAAATCAGAGGTAACAAAAAAGATATTTTAATATACAAACTATTGTTATCTCATACACTATATCTATTTATGTATCAAAATTATGTATGAAAACTTTCTGATTGGGTTGGACAAGAGAAATTGAAAAAAGTGACTTATGAAGATGGAATATAGGTTTCAGTTGGATGAAGATATTGATTGCTGTTTAGCTATAGAACGACAATTTTATCTGGCTGTGATTTATTGGGATTTGAGTTTGCGGCAAACTTCTCTAAATGACCATTGGCAATGTATCTTGAGACGCAATCACAAATTTGGATGCTAACTGACATGACAACGACGCGCGACGAGGACTTCGATCTTGTGTCCGGTGAGTTTGTGAGCACGTCAGGCCCAGTTTTTTTGCGACAACTGAAAAGAGAAATCATTTTAATCAGGAGATACGAACCATAATTGCGGGAAAGATAATCAAAAACTGTAAAAGAGACATCATCATTTGAGTAGAGCTGCCTTGGTCCCGACAGAGAAATTTGCAAATTCATACAAGAGGGTCACCGCTGGGCAAACGAGAACCTTGACTGGACAGCTAGAAGAGCGAATTTGCCCAATGATTCAACTAATAAATTTACTTGAGTTAATATTAATACTTGAAACTTCCAGATTTTTTTTAGTTACATTAATTACTTGAGCCCAGAGTCATTTCAATATGTGAGTATATAATTAGTTTTTTGAAATCAAGGCGGGTTTCATGTTGATCGATCTGATAAGATTTTAAGGTTCATTGCTTTTCACCAAATTGATGGTACTTGAGTTTCCAACACTGTTTTTAACGGCGTTTGCGTGTCTTAGGTTTTCAGAGACCTAGTGGTGGGGACATTCTGATTTCTAGAATGGGGATGCTTTGGTAGTTGCCTTTAAGCTGTAAAACGATTTTGTAGTCCCAAGTTATAAGCGAATCGAAATGGCTCCGAGAGAATGATGTACAGAAGCACAAGAGATAGGGTCACTGACCCTTGAGCCAATAATTATAGGGCCTTTTCTTCTTAACCTCATATGTGACGTAAGCAGGCGACTGTTATATTTTTTCGTTTGAAAGATGTGAATTTTTTCGATGTGTTGATTGAGATGAATTTCTAGATTTGTTTTGGTTTTTTTTTTCTTTTTTCTTTGAATATCACTTGATCTATTGTTATAAAAAATTATTTAAATAAATTCGGCTTTGATTGTTAGAAGTGTTGCTGGAGCGGTAATTAGAGTAATATCGAATTGGAGAACTGAATATGAAGGGTTTCTGTTATAGTTTGAATAATTACCTCTACTAGAGTTCGATCATGAATAACAATTTCTGTACAATTTTTTTTGAAAATTTGAGCTGCTATTCCTATTTTTTGGATAATTTTGTAAAATTTGTCGGTCTGATGATCTTTCCTGAGAAATATTTTATCAGGGGGATTGTTATGTGTTACTGCTATACCTCTATACCTATTTGAGACTGGTTTCCCTGAACTAAATTTACTTTGAGTATTTTCATTTGGTAAAACTGGATTTTTTTAATCATCAATTGGTAAAAAGATTTGCTTGGTTCTTAGTGTTTTGACCGTCTTGCTGTTCTGGTCTGCATTCAGCAACTTTGTGTCCATAACTACGAAAATTTTTGCACCGTTTTTTGAATGAGGTCTTGTCTTTGAAATTTGGATTCTTTTCAAAGATGTTTGAAATTTTAGTTATTTTTTTCTGCTAGTTCATCAATGCAGTATTATATATTATTAATCTCTGAAGTTGTTGTTTGAACTTTAGTTACTTTTTTTAGTTTAAATTTTCTGTTTTTTTTCTAGTTTCAAGTGATTGTTCTGATTTTCAGCTTGATCTTGTCTATCTACTAATTTTCAGAACTCTCTATCGAGCTCTCGAAATCATGATGAATGTGATGCTCTCTTTTTTATTGCAGTTTTGTGTACTAGTGGTGTTAGAGTCCTCAATGCCATTTAGGTTGTTTTTGTGTTTTTGTAATCAAGTGTATTGAAGGATTAAGTTTTTGGACCAGGATTTCAGTTTGTACTGCGAGTTGTTTTCTTGTTTCATTTGAAGTCTGTTCTTTTCGTGGCAAAAAAATTTCGTTGTTGTTTGTTTCTTTTAAAACCCAGCAGCTTTGAGAACTCTTGTGTAAAGATTTTCTAGTCATATTCATTATCAGTTTTTTTAATCATGTTCAAGATTTTCTAATCATGTTCAATATTCACTTGCGCTTAATGCTGCGTGGCCTAGTCTCGACGTTTTCTGGACATTGCGCAGTCCAGCTTCTTAAGACAAACCCCTAGTACTTTCATCGTTGTCACGGCTTTCCAACAGGTGTTCCTCGTGAGTTTCTCATAGCACTTGGTCGGCCTAGCAGCCAGAGGTGACAGACACTCTCATGATGGACAACCTTGCGTGAGTTTTCAGTCGTGCCTGAGAAGAGGTTTCACCATGTGGTTTGTTGAGATTACTAAAACAGAAATGTGAGGTTCAGACTTGGCGATGGCGCTAGGATTTTTCTCCAGGATGTGTAGTTGTGGAGTCGCTGAGATACTAGAATCCAAAAACCATCTAGTTACGGTCTTGAGTCTGGAAACCCGGCCTGGAGTGTTGCAGATGATTCAGAAACGTATCAAGGGGTAGAGGATCGGCTCGGGAGCATAAAAGATATTCCCGATGAGCAAAGCCTATAAACTGCCAATGAATGGAAAATCCTTGGTTGGATCGGTCATGACAAGTTTCTGTGGGAGGCATTACCGGCTTCACATGTAAATTGTGGAAGCGTCTAGCCAGAGACTGATGATTGACAAGGCCTTCTCTGTGTCAACTTGTGTACTGCCGGCAAGAATGTCACATCACTCGCACCAATTGCAAAGGAAAATGTAGGGAGCAGTAACATGACCCAGGGCGAGGGACTAAGTGACACCTGGGAAAAAGAGCTCTTGAGTCAGGAGATGGAGAGTTTGAGTGATTTTGAGAAACAGAGTACGAGCGGTAGAGCTCAAAATAACGCCCTTGCTGTGGAATAGAACGATTCTATATACTCGAAAACGACGGAGTTCGAACTTCGCTCGAGACAGGAAAAGGCCATTCTCGGAGCGTTAACTTGACACATGGAGACTACCCATGCACTTGTTTAGCACACACTGTTTGGTATCCAGAGAAGTCCAACATCTGCTTGACAAGGGAAGTTGAGGAGATTTGGGCGATATGATTACTATATCTTCAATAGAAAGTGACCATCTTCGTGGTGAGCTCGATGCTGGTAATGTAATGTATTGTTGAGAACGTGATTAAATACCGAGAATCAAAATCAAAAACCGTGTGATTTAGTGAGATTACAGAAAAACAGAAAAATAAGGTTCAGATTTTGGCTGACTGTTATCCGAGTAACACGGTGAAGTTGGCGATGGCAAGTTTCTGTGGGAGCCATTAACCGCTACACATGTCAATGGTGGAAGCGTGTAGCCAGAAAAAGATGATTATTAAGGACTTCTTGGAGTACTGCTGGCAAGAGTATCACATCACTCGCACTAGTTACTAAGGAAGTACTAAATAACGACCGTGCTGTGGACTAGAACAATTCTTTACATTCGAAATGGATGGAGTTCGAACCTTTGCTCGAGGCTTCAGGAAAACGCAATCCCCGGAGCATTTATTTGACCCATGCCATTGTTTAGCGCAGACTATGTGGTACCCAGATAAGTCCAACCTCTGCTTGATATGAGACGTTGAGGAGGTTCGGGCGATTGGGTTACCACATCATCAATAGAAAGTTTTAGAGGTGAGCCCGATGCCGGTAATGTAATGGATTGATATGATTGTGATGAAACACCGAGAGTCAAAAGCACCAACAGTGGAGGCGATACATGCCATTGATTTTATAAGTAGGCTTGAGTTGTTTGAGACTGCCGGCAAAGTATTTGATGTACTGATGGAAGTGAAGCGCGTATGGAGCCGCTTACGACTTTTCTCATGGTTCAGGACGACGTCAACTTCTGGGTTGTATTTATTGACGAAAAACCACATGAAGAAACATCAATAGGAGTATCGTCATTTCCTGGCAAAAATAGGGCCGGAAGGTTTCAAGAGACCGCTGCTTACCCATCGCAATGGAACAACCACGGGATGAAAGTTGGTTGGTAAGGTATCTAGAGACAACGCCAAATCGAGTGAGTCAATAATGGAGGAAGATATAGCGAAGAATCTGAGCTTGAGCATGTATCACCTCTTTTGTCTGAGCAGAGAGGTCAGGGTGAAGAAATTGCCAATTCATGCCAAAAAACTGCAAAAACAGAAAGTGGAAGCAGGCCTGAGAATAACTGGAAGCATTGGAGGAAATCGCGAGCAGTTCCAATGACGAAGAAAAGTTGACGAAGAAGATGACAAAACAGATCATTCTGTCAAGCGCGTCTGGAACCAGTACTTAAAAAGCAAGGGGGACGAATTAGGTTCAGTACTTTGGATGGACTCTTGAGTCTTGAGCGGGATAAGGAATTGTTGCTTGAGTGTGAAGAAATTAATGGTAACAAAAAAGACATATAAACCTACAAAATATTGTTATCTAATACACTATATCTATTCATTTATCAAAATTTACGTACGAAAATTATCTGACTGTAACAGTCGGCTACTTCAGTCACATATGAGGTTTAATAAAAATAGGCCCTATAACCATTGGCTCAAGAGTCAGGGACACTATCTCTTGTGTTTTTATACCTCAAAACGATCAGAGCCAATTCGGTTCACTTGCGACATGAGACTAAAAACCCGTTACAGCTTGAAGGCCACTACCAAAATACCCCCCCCCCCCCCCCCGCTCTAGAAAGTAAGAAAATCCCCATACTTAGGTCTCAAATTACCCAAAATACACGAACGCCGTTAAAAACAGGGTTGGAACATTCAGTACAGTTACTTTTTATTAGACAGTGGAACTTTGATCCATTTCAAATGGATCAACCTTATCTCGCTTTACTTCGAGATAACAATAACAAAACACACTCAAGAAAAATAAATTGGGTACTTACATACCAGCACACTCGAGAATTAGTAAGCAACTTGAGAATAAATGGGGAATTAAGTTTGATTCAATGAGTTCTAATCGAACAAGTTTTATCTTGAGAATGGAGTTTTGGTTCTGGACCATTGGGACACTTCTGTTATCCACCTTTCCACCAAAGGTTCACTCTGGTCTAACTGAATTTGATATTCTTTGTTTCCTATATCAAGATAGGACGGCTCTACTCTCGTTATATTTAGATGTCGGAAATTGCGAATAGCAATTTCCCGCGCTTAAATTGACCACTTTCCCGTGATTGTAATTTGGTCGTTCTTATTTCTATTTTCTGATATTTTCAGTTGTCGCGAGAAACTTGAGCATGACATGTCCAATTCGAAATTTTGAAAAAATCCATTTGACCCCAAAACCATGTTTACTTCGCATTGCTCAAGGTCAAACTTCCAAATACGACCGACTGGCACATACTCCCCGGGCTCACGATTGATGTCCTCATCGCGTGTTGCTGTCTGTCAGTGAATCCCCAGAATTCTTAGTGTAGCTCAAGGTACAGTACCAGTGGTCATTTACAGAAGTTTGCAGCAGACTTAAGTTTATCTACACCCCAAAATTCACAACCATGTAAAATTTTAACACTAGCGCTAAACAGCAATCAAAATCTGCATACAGCTGCACCTTAGATTTCCGCTTTGCAAGCTAAGGCTTTAAAATTTCTTTTGTGCCATTTGATCAGTAAAATGTCATGCAACATTTTGATTCAAATAATAGATATAGCATATTAATAACATTATCTCATTCATTAAGACTTTTTTTCCCTTTCATTTCCTCTCAAGACTCAAGACTCTAGAGTTTCCCACTGAGCCACCTTCTCATCTCGCGCTCTTCGCCTTCGAGGTGCTAGGCCCAGACATATTTGACACCGTAATCTGTTTTAGCAAGGCCTCTTCATCATCGTAGCTAATTACGATCTCCTTCCAAGCCTTCAGTTGTTCAGAAGACCGCATCCATTCTCTCTGCTCCTGCAACCTCTTTGCTTGGTTGGACAAACTCTTCACTCTCGACTCCCTGTTCAAGTAGAAGGAATTGTGCAGACGCAGACTCACATTCTTCGCCAAGTCTTCTTCCAATATTGACTCTCTCGCCTTAGTATTATCTCTAGACACCCTACCAATTTTTTTCCACCCCGTCGTGATCGCATTTCGATGAATCAGCAGAGGTTTTTTGAAGGCTTCCGGTCTTATCTCGGCCAGGAACTGTCGATATTCCTTTTGGTATTTCTTCATGTGATCTTTCGTCACCACGTAAGACGTCAACGTCGCTCGAAACCATGGGAAGAACCTTATGCGGCTCCATACGTGCCTGACTTCCATCGGTATGGCGAATACCTTGCACGCAGTCTCAAACAACTAAAGACACCTGCTGTAATCTATAGCGTATATCGACTCTGCCGTTGGCGTCCTCGACTCCCGATATTTCGTCACGTTTTCTTCGATCCATCATAAATCCAACATCGTGCTTACCACCAAGAGCGTCACCTTTTGCCTGTGATCTGGTAATCCGATCGACCGAATTTCTTCCAGATCCCATATTAGGCAGAGGTTTGCGTGATCCGGTACGACACTGTTTGTGCCAGGCAATGGCATGGGCATTCCCCATGTGTGATATCGATTCTTCGAAGGTTGCGCTCTCCCGAAGCTTCTAGGAGAGGTTCTAGCTCCGTCATTTTCTCTTGTATCGCATCGTTCTCCTCCTGGATTGGAGCGCTACTCATCGGCTTCCCGATCATATTTTGTCTCTCGTAGTCACTCCTTTCCATTGTCTTGCTTCCGATTGCTCTCTGCTGACACGCTTGGATGGTACTGTCGGTCATCACAGACATAATCCAACTCAAGAAACAAGTAGCGTCTTTTCTCCTTGCCAGAATCAAGCCTGAATTATCCCTGGCGATGTGTTGCATCAGCATCTGATAAACTTCCATATTCTTACCACCCAGTTTCAACTCGTCATGCGAACTCAACGTCTCCAGCTCTATTCCCACCAGGCTCTCAACGCCAGGCTCTCTTTTCCCACCAGGCTCTCAACGCAGATGAGAGTGTCCTCATCGATTCTTCAAAATGATCCCGTAATACGTTCTGCCAAGTTCATTTCAGTTGGCTCCCCAGTTCTAACTTATTGATCTCGGCCTTCTGCTGGTTAGCCTAATTGCGTCGCTTGCGAGACACTCCATAATAGAGTTTCTTCAGGCAGTCTTCCAGCTCATTCAATGTCTCCAGGGCCACTCACCACGGCCGAGCGGTGTTCCTCGTTTTGCTCATCTCAAGCGGATCACTGGTCACCTGTTTCCCGGTAGCCTGATGTTCGCTTGAGATCCATTCATTGCCGACGTACACCTCGCATGTCTGTCCGTTCGTCGAACCCCTCTTTGTGTTCGTCCTCTGGAGTCTGAAGTCTTCCTCTGTCGCCAAACTTGTGGAAACCTCCACCTCTTTTTCCACCTCGACCAATTTCCTTGGTTCGCAGTTACTTTTGTAGGCCGCTGTCTTCCACCGCGCCAGAACCATGGGAGCCGTCTCCCTCAGGTTTTTCTCCGAGACTGCGTCCGCCGAAGGACTACTCAACCCCTCTACCTCTCTCTTTCTCTTGCGAGACTTCACACCTCTACTTGGGGGCGTTGCCGCTATCATTTTGACCCGACCTCTTTGTCTCCGACCAACCCTTCCAACTCTTGCGTGCCCCCTGCTCGAGCTTTGAGGATTTTAGTACTTTTAATTATATTACCAGCTTTAACCTTTTCCCCCTTACAACTTCAATTATTTTATCGCCAGTTTTTTGTTTCAGAGTAGAGCTGTCTTTACATTCGTCATCTCTGGTCTTCTGTCGCGTCTCTCTCAACTTGACCATCTTGCTCAAAACTCTTTCCTTGCTTTTTCTTCCAGCCCGGTGCCCATAAAGACAGGTTCCCCAAACTTGACCACCGTGTTCCACAGTTCTTCCTTGAAGTCATCTAACGTCATCTCCTTGAGGTCTCACTCTTGGTCTCTTGATTAAATTCACTCAAGTACTACCGCCAAGCCTTCTCATCCAGAGTATCTAGAATCATAGTCTTGTTTCCCTCAAAGGTGTTTTTCTTGCTCTCTTCTGTACTCAAGAGTATCATTCCCATGTTGGAAGTTTCACCAGTCAAGGGTAATTCCAAATTTTTCCGAGGAGATGAGGTTAAAGGTGGCGTGGCCGTGACCGCCCAATCTTCACCACTCAGGTCCTGCAGTAGCTCTTGAGCGGTGAAATCCACCTCGGCTGGTTTCGTCTCAGGCGTATTGCCTACCTATAATTCCTCTCCTGTTTCGTTGAGGGTCTCATCCATTCTCTCCTCCACCTCTGACTCGACTCGTCTTTTCTCAAGTATCTCTCTGAATCGGTTTTCTACTGGGCCGCTTCTCTTGTCCCCAGGGGTACCTACTGATAGGTGTGAGGGTGTCGCCAGGTCTTGCTTCTTATACTCTGTCAGGGCCACATACAACGAGCCTGCTGCATCCAACTCCTTCTCTTCCTGCTTCATCTCCACCTGCTTCAGTCCGTAAGGCGCCGGTATTTTCTCGTGGCGAACTTCATCTCATCATGCAATGCGATGTGCCCTTCTTCTACTATCATCCTCCCGTCGTCCCATATTGGCGACATGTTCTCCAGTTTCGCCTGCTCGAGCGTTCTCAAGATTTCCCGAACCTCGAGTTTATGGGGCTTTGAACCTCTCATCATCTTTGCTTGAGTCGTCCACGAGTTATCTTGATGACACAGGTGTGGAAGAAAACTGCTGCAGTGTATCCGATAAACAAAGGGTTCCAGCCGTCAGTGAACTCCTTCTGCTGCTTTTCTACCGTGGCTATTGCGAACAGGGATGGGGCTACTAGGGGGCTATTCATCCCCAAGGTCATTCTCCGGATTGTCGGGAACTCGGGAACAGTGGCGGGCAGGATTTCTTTTTCTAGCGTCGCCTCCAATTCCCTCTTCACCAATTCAAAACTCTTTTTCCACGCGGGGATTATCAAGATTTCCTGTCCGTCCGCCGTCAGGGGATTCAGATTCCAAAACTTGGGATAGGTCTCAATGGGGCCATAACGTTTTCCTCCCATTCTACATTGCATTTGCCCCCCGAAGTTGAACAATACCAACTCGGGATATTTCACCTTCCCAAAGAGCATCGTTTTGCTCATTCGCGCCCGCAGCACCTCTTGTCGACGACAGTTCAGCGCCGTCACACCCAACACGCTTATTAGGCTCACCTGTACCACCGAATTGCGGTACGCCGCCACTAGAGGATCCGGAAAGGCGTACGTAACCGCTGGTCCATAAATACAAGTCACGACCTCTTTTAATCCCCTGATTATTCCCACCGGGCCAGATCCATTGCCAGGCACAGATCGGTCAGCAGAGGGACACCGCCATTTGCATCCCTCCATTCGTCTCGCGTCTTAGAATTCTTCTCCTCACCAGTCATATGTCGGTTTTGCATCAGAAGATACTCCACTAGCAACGTCTTCAGTCCGGCAGCGCACTTGTACGAGTAAATATCCATGATTGAGTGGGTCTTCCCCATTGACAGGGGCTCCCCATATTCCATTAATCGATGAAATACCACCAGCTTACCATGAGTCAGAAGCGCTAGCGTCAGATACCCGTCAATCCGAATTGTATCTACTTCCCTGCTGAACATGTACGCTGGACCCGTGTTAAACAAGTACCTCGGGTAAACCAAGTACAGGGCCAGTAGGAGGTTTATGGGCATGCCCAACAGCTCTTGCACAAAAGCCTCGAACATGGTTTGTTTTGCATATCACACTCTAGCCATATACCCTTTCTCCCAACAAGGACTCAAGAACTTCAGAACCTCGTGATCTTTCCTCGTTCTCAGTTCACCTTTCGCATGTCCCCTCCAGAATTCTCCGAGGGTGACCACATTCGCCGCCGTGACAAATCCCCCACCGTCATTTACCTGCTTTCGGCTATCTCCAGCTGTGTCTCAAGAAATTCCCATATCTGCCTCACGAGAGGTGGAGCATCCTCCCGCGTCTTATCCGTCGCAATCTCTAGCCTTGGGGTCAAGAACGGCCCCCTGCCTCTTTCTTTCGTTAGTCGATATACTATTGCTTCCAACTGTTTCTCGACCGCAGCCACGTTCTTTCTTTCGTTGTTTGGTCCCCTCGACTTGCTGGTGGAACTCGTGATAATCAAGTCCATGCCTCTAAACCACAGGCTAGCTGTCAGAGGACTTATTACTGGGTGATCATCTCCTATATCCGGTCTGAACTTTAGTTGCCGAGCCAGATTCGAGATCTCGAGTAGAAGGACCTCATCCAACACAATGAGGATGTCTGCCAGCTCAAAGACTCCCCTCAATGCGTGGGACAAGTCGGCCCATGCTGCCACCAGGTCCGACTTCAGAAGTCTCAAGTTTGTAGGTTTTAGTTTCCGATTGGGAGCTGCCATAAGAATCAACCAAGCATTCCCTTCAGCTATCTGGACCAAAATGGCATACACGAATTGCAGAGCAGGTGGCATGCTCGCATACCCAGGGGACGTCGTGAATACTACTTTCATTTTGGGTCCGAACCGAGAATTAACATTTTCCTGCACTTCGTTCATTGCAGCGAATAAGGTGTGGATTGCTTCCCAGATTTTCTTTGGCATGGGCGCATCGCCCTTCAAGTGCTCGAGAATTCCAGCATCTCTGACTTCATTGACACCACCAGGGTCAGCATCTGATTCAACTCTGTACCTGGCAGCACGTATACCAGAGTTTCTGGCCAGAATAACTTGGGAGACGTTCCCTCGAAATCCGAGCCCGCCAAAATGATCACTTTAGCGGCTGCCGGATCTGATCTATCATATACTGCCAGTGTTTTGGCTAACTGGGCGCTTCCACAGGGTTTCCCGTATCTCGGGTCATCTACCAACTTTGCACCCTCGTAGGAGGCGTCGGGGAGTCCCATCTCTACCGGTTCCAGTAGCTTATCTACCATCCTCAATTGCGCGGGAGTTGCGAATCTGATTCTCGCAATGCTCGTTCGGTGTTTGGGAGGCTCCACTATGAGTCCTGGGCTTCGCAACAACTTGAGCGGCTTGTAATTGATCGATACCATGATTGATCTCACGGGTATCCCAGTCACATCAGCCGTCTCCGTCATCTTCACTCTTGGGAAATGCCCCTCATGGGCCTTTAAGCAATCCACGCAGTGCTGTCGGCTCAAGTTCTCGTGTGACACGTGCTTGAGTCCCAGGGCCTCCGCCAACTCTTGTCAGCATGCCAGCTCCTCCGAGTTTAATTCTTTGATCTTCTCTAGGTACCGTGTCCGGCTTGACTCCGCTGGTCTCTCCACTCTCTTGCTGTCCACCACCACCACCGAGGATACCACTGAGCTTTGGGGCGTCGATGACTCGCCTCCCTCCGCTTCCATCGGGGTGGAACCTTGCGATCGGGTCCGGCTGCTTCTCGAGCTATCTCTCGACTCAATTCTCGCTCCCAGGCGACTGAACAGGGGTCTTGTGGTAAAGAAAGGGGGCATTGGGGGTGGGCCGAAGGTGAACTGGGCCGTCTCGAGCAGATCCGCTTCTAGCATACTTATAAGCCTCTGGAAGACATTGTTCAGCCATTCCACACTCTTGGGTCTATCAAAATAAATTCCGTCCGAGGACGCATCCTCCGGGAAGGATCGTTCCATCATGTCTGCTACGTCCAACTACATGTCGGGAAGTACGCTTCTCTGTTTTATCTGCCTGATTATTGCGTTCAGGTTCCACACTTTTTCGTTCATCTCCATCGCATTTTGGTCGTCCTTCATATTATACGGGGTGGTGCAAATCGTGAGTATGGCGGGATCCGTTTGGATCCGCAATTCCTCCACAATGCAACTCATCTTGTCATGTAGTCTCATTACCTTCCTTGCTCCTGTCATTGATTCCCATCATCAAGGTCACCGTGTAGATCTTTACCATTCCTAGCATCTCCAGTGATGCCAACATCTGCGGCGTTGCGGCTCCAGAGAAACTCAAGACTCCAGTCTACCAATGCGACTGGATCAGGGTCAGCACCCGTATCAGACTATCCCCTATAATCAGGTGAACTGTACCGTCCGGTATCCGCGGCTGTGTGTAATATTCAGCCCAGGCCGCGTAATAGAAGCAATCTCTTCTCGCCCGCTGTGATAGCCTGTGGTTGTGCAGGTTTTGCCTGTGATACCTGCCATCTGTTTTCTTCTTGTAGGTTGCGATTACCACACTTCTGACCGGTTGTTCCCTCCAAGTCGGGGGCCGCTCCCCTCTGATCGTAACTTCACTGGTTGCCAATTGTAACCTCTCTTGCAGTTCCTTGAGTCGTGTGGAACTCCCGCTCATTTGACTACTGCCCGGGGTTGAGCTCGGGGTATATCCTGGCAGTGTTACTTCCATTAGGGGACGCGTCGGTTGCGCCTCCAAACCACGCTTGGAGGACGCTGGCTCGGCTGGTATCCACACTTTCAGTCCCTCGTTTATGTGCTCTTGAGCCGCGCGGTCTAAAATGAATCATCCCCTCGACCTAGGAGCTTCATCCATCTCCATGCGTGACTCCGGCCTTGAGCCTGCAGCCGCTCGTTCCGCCGCCCTGCTCCCCTTTTCCTTCTGCCCGTCGAACTATCTTTGTCACCGTTGGATCTTCTCAACTTGTGACTTCAATCTTCCGCAGTTTGCCTCATTCTCTCGCACCTTCTGTTCAAGTTGGTACTCTGCTTTTAACATATCAAGGTCACGCCGCGCCTGCTTCCTTTCAAGGATCGCTTGGTCTCTCTCCACATTCGCTTGATTCCTCTCGAGTTTAGCGCCATCCCGGTCAAGGTTCGCCTTATTCTTCTCCCTCTGCGCCCTCTCTAGTTCCCTCTTCAGGCTACTAAGGTCAGGATTTGTCTCCTCCGTTTGCTGTGCTCGCAGCATAGAAGGTGGCTTGCTCTTGGACTGGCCAGCAGATCTTGCCGATGGTCTTGTCGGCAATGGGAATGCTCGCGCGCCGTACTCAGTGTTGTTGTTCAAGCCATAGATTTCCCGACAGGTCGAATCCTCTCACACCTACATCCACGTTCCAGGACAACCACCTGGTCTGTTTTTGATTAGATATCCACTCTGTGGTGTAGCCGACCGTCAAAACAGCTTCGGTCGCGGACTCCCTGCCTTCACTTTGCTCCTCTAACTGCAAAATGGCGTTCAACACTGCCATCCTCTCATCCACTTGGGTGTAATCTAGGTCTCTCAAGCATCTGTGCAGTCGAGCGTAGGCCTCTTAAGCGCAGCAGGCATGGATTTCCAATATCGATCTGCCATTTCCACGATTTCTCGATGATCTTGCGTATAAACCACTTGAGTATCACCGTACCAACCAACTTGAGTAGTACCCTACCAACCAACTTGAGTGTTACCGTACCAACCAACTTGAGTGTTACCGTACCAACCAAATTGAGTACTTGAGAAACATCTACTTTCGAGTGTTGTTGATCGTGAACTTTGCTCACGATCTTCTTTTTTTTCCGAATGGGTGTGTTTAGGTTGTCAATTCGATTTAACAAATCAATCTGAAAATAAAATCCATTTTTAGACTCATTTGTTTACTTCCTAACCTAAACACCCCCCACTATTGTAATCAAAACATTATTTTTTCTTCAATTCTCTAAAACAATTCAACTGGGAATTTTCAGAGCGTGCTGAATCATTTTATGTTTTAGCACCGTCAATTCTCTAAAATTCAATTGTCATGCCAATTGCGTTTTAAAATCCATTTACCTGTTTCGTGGCCCAATACCTAACTTGAGATCCCTTATACCCAACTTGAGACCCCCATGTACCCGACTCAGGCGCTACTCAAGTAGTATTTCTAGTGTAGATGTACCATTACTTCTGTTTCCGCGAAGACCACATGTAGGATAGCATACAGTACCCTTGGGCTCAACTTGCCCCTGTTCGGGTCATAGACCGGCATCGAGACCTCCATTACTCCTCTTTCGACCATGAAGTCTAGCAGCCTTGTCAGTGCCAGCATCACGTGCTCAAGGTCTATCGTGTTCATTTCATTGACCCTCGTTACTAGAAAGCACAAGTACTTCCCCGGAACTTGTGAGACTGATGGAGGAAGCGCAGCCATTCCTCCCAACCCTGGTCTCTGCCTGAATAGGAACTCCACGTTCTGATACTCTCTCCTGAAGTCGGTTTCTAGTCTTGATTTGAAGCTCATGTCCGCTGTTCATTCGGAATTTCAAATTTGGTTTTGAAATTCCTCCCTATGGTAGACTCAGCCTCCTCGTCATCCAGTTCCAGCTCACTTGTTTCTCTCACTTCCTTGAGCTTCTTTTTCATTAAATTTTTGGTGTGGGTAAAACCTACCCCTACTCCCCGGACAAAAATATTTATCGACGTCCCTGTCGATGATGCTGGGTCTGAATTATCTGGAGGAATCTCGAGCGGGCTGTCTGCTGCTTTCCAACCAAAGAGGGGATCTTCCGTTTTTTACGTGTTTTTCCGGCGACACGTCAACTTGTTGGATACTTTACCCCTCATTTTTTCCGCTCTTGACATCGCGCATCTATTCTAGTATTCTCAAGTTTGTAGTTTCCCTCCTCTCTATCTCGCTCTGTTCCAGTGTGGAGTAGTCTTCCAGCGGGAAGTGTTCACTGTCGTTGATGGTTTCTCATTAATCCTCGGCTGCTAACTCGCCCGTAGCTGTAGCTCTTCGCATGATTCATCAGGCTGTATCATATTAATCAAGAAGCCATCCCCGTACCTATTGTACCCCATGCCTGTCCGTTTGCGATTTCCGCTTCTGGTTCCCGCTGATACTGGCAAGTCTGGTTCAGTCCACCTTGGCACTTCGTCCTGCTCCTAAAAATTCCAGCTTTCTTCCACAAAGGATTCCGCCTCTGAATTCGCTTCTATCTTTTCATTATCGTCCAAGCTCAAGCCCACGTTGCCATCATTTTTCTCTCTGATGCCTTTTTCGTTCACCTCACAGGCTGGCTCTACCAGTAGGTATTCGTGTCCCTCCGTGTTCTGTGGTACGCACCAGTCTTCTGGGGACGGGACATGAGGTTTCAGAATTTCATAATGCGCCGCTCGCCCCGTACTCAAGCGGTAGAACCGTCCTTGCTGGTGCACTTCCGTTATCAAGAACGGTCCTCTCCATTTCTTAATTAGTTTCTTTGTCCACTTGGGAGGTATAACATTCTGGAAGACCCACACGTATTGGCCCACTGCACATGGTTTCGCTTGCAGTATCTTCTCATCGTAATTCTTCCGTTGTCTCATTT
This sequence comes from Symsagittifera roscoffensis, assembly GCF_963678635.1. NCBI lineage: Eukaryota > Metazoa > Xenacoelomorpha > Acoela > Convolutidae > Symsagittifera > Symsagittifera roscoffensis. The sequence continues at coordinate 1,966,321 of NC_087066.1, forward strand.
GTGCTTGCGCAGTGTTCCTTCTGCAGAGCTCGTTTAGTTCCTGATGTCTCTTGATCGCTTCTTTCACATAAGCGACGTATTTTTAATTTCGTATTCCGGGTAAAAGAAGTTAGAGGCATTGCTCTTTCCTTGCCCGTTAACATCATGAAGGGACTGATTCCTGTTGTTGAGTGTTGCGTACTGTTTTACGTCCCTACCACTTGCGGCAGATATTTAACCCAGTCTCACATGTTTCATGAGCAGTATACCCTCAGCATGTTCACCAACGTTCTATTTTGTCTCTCCACTAACCCGTTGGTCTGGGGATGGTAAGTCGTTGAGTGCGCTTCAGCTACATGTGACCTCTTCATCAATTATATCGTCAGGTCCCACAAGAAGGCTTTGCCGTTGTCCGACTGAAATGTCTTAATTCTTAAGACCATTTATCCACGGGGGAAAGGACCAACACAAGAGCTGTACAGCTCATCACGGCGAACTGCTGTTGTGCCCCTGTTTAATGTGCCAGTCGGTCATATTTGGAAGTTTGACCTTGAGGAACACGAGATATGTGGTTTTGGAGTGGAATTTAGTTTTTCAAAAATTCGAATGGAGCCTGTCATGCTCAGTTTTCTCGCGACAACTGAAAACATAATAAAATAAAAGCAGAACAACCGAATTTACAATTGCGGGAAAGTGACAAAAAACAGCGGGAAAAGGCTATTCGCAATTTCCGAGATAATAATAAAGAACCACGAGAGTAGAGCTGTCCTATCTTGATATAGGAGACAGTGATTACAAAAGAAGATCTCAAGTTAGCTGAACCAGAGTGAGCCTTCGGTGGAAAGGTGGAGAACCGAAGTGTACCAATGGTTCAGTACCAAAACTTCATTCTTGAGATAAAACTTGTTCGATTAGAACTTAATGAATTAAACTTAATTCCCCGATCATTCTCGAGTTGCTCACTAATCTAGTTACCTTTAGTTCTCGAGTGTGCTGCTATGTAAGTACCTAATTTACTTTTCCCGAGTGTGTTTTATGATTGTTATAATGAGATAAGGCGAGTTTTAGTTTGATCCATCTGAAATGGATCAAAGTTCTACTGTCTAACAAAAAAGTAACTTGATGGATTGTTCTGACCCGGTTTTTAACGGCGTTCGTGTATTTTGGGTATTTTGAGACCTAAGTATGGGACATTGTTATTTCTATAGTGGGGGATATTTTGGTAGTGGCCTTTAAGCTGTAACGGGTTTTAGTCTCATGTCGCAAGTGAACCGAATTGGCTCCGACCGTTTTGAGATAGAAAAACAAAGGAGATAGTGTCCCTGACTCTTGAGCCAATGGTTATAGGGCCTATTTTTCTTATGACGCGAGCGCAGCAAACGGAAGAGGCGTATCCTGACCTCAGTAATCTGAAAAAGGAACTTGAGAGGGCGCAAAGGGAGAAGAACAAAGCGAATCTTGACCGGGATCAGGCGAAGCTCGAGAGGAACCAAGCGAATTTGGAGATAAATCAGACGATCATTGAAAGGGACCAAGCGCGGCGTGACCTTGATATGCTGAAGGCCGAGCACCAGCAAGAACAAAGGGTGCGAGAGAATGCGGCGAATTGCGAGCAAATAAACTCGGAGCTTGAGAAAATCCAAAGGCGACAACGAGAGCTCGACATGCAAAAGGGAGCCAGGACCACGTGCGGGAAATGCGTGGCAATCAGGTACCAGACGTTTTTTTCGACAAAAGGTTGACATCTGTCATCTTTGAATTTTAGGTGGGCAAGTCTCTGTTTTTTCTTTTTTTTTCTTTTTCTGTTTAAATTTTTACGTTTTGGTAAAAAATTGTTTTTGGTTTTTTGAACGAACAGGTGATCACAAGAAACCTGCAAAAAATTTTTGGTTTCAAATTGATTGAAACATCGAAAAGGAGTTAATTACAGGGAGGTCGGCAATTTGAAGCATTTGGCCATTAAGAGAGGGTTTTTGGGAAAATTTATACTATGGCTCAAGTGGTGGTACAAGGTACAGTGATTCAAGAAGTCCCTACGACGAAGGAAATCCTACTGCTCAGACACTTGGTGACAAGTCTGGGGACAGTACCAAAGATATCATGGGACAGTGCAGTGTGGGGACGGTGCAGTCGTGGGACGGTCTTAGGACAGTATAGTCTTGGGACAGTCTTGGGACGGTGCAGTCTTGGGACAGTCTTGGGCCAGAGCAGTCTTGGTACAGTCTTGGGACAGTATAGCCTTGGGACGGTAGGGTCTTGGGACACTAGTCTTGGGACAGTGGTCTTGGGACAGTGGTCTTGGGACAGTGGTCTTGGGACAGTGGTCTTGGGACAGTGGTCTTGGGACAGTGGTCTTGGGATAGTGGTCTTGGGACAGTGGTCTTGGGACAGTGGTCTTGGGACAGTGATCTTGGGACAGTAGTCTCGGGACAGTGGTCTTGGGATAGTAGTCTTGGGACACTAGTATTGGGACATTCGTCTTGGGATAGTAGTCCTGGGACACTAGTCTTGGGACACTAGTATTGGGACACTAGTCTTGGGACAGTAGTCTTGGGACAGTAGTCTTGGGACAGTAGTCTTGGGATAGTAGTCTTGGGATAGTAGTCTTGGGATACTAGTCTTGGGACACTAGTCTTGGGACACTAGTCTTGGGACACTAGTCTTGGGACAGTAGTTTTGAGACACTACCAGGAAGTACGGGGACAGTACCGAGCAGTCTTGGGACAGTAGAGAGAAAGCTTGGGACAGTTCAAAGAAGAATAGGGACGGTAACTGGAAGACTTGGAACGGTTTAAAAAAGTGGGGTGGACGGTACTGTAGAAGTACTAGGACAGATTGAAATAGTTAACCACGGAATTTAATATAATAAGACTAGTCGGGACGTTAAATCGCGATAAACCCGATACAATTGTGATGACGAATAAATAAATTTTTTCATAAGGCTTGAAAGGGAACAGGAAACGTTGTTTTTTTTTACATTGTAAGTTTCATTTTACTATTTTTTTTTCTCACAAGAGAATTGTGTACATAGTAATACTATAAATAGGAATAATTGTAAATAAGATGATGAGACGTAGCAGGGTACCGGTGGCTGAAAAAAGATCTACTGAATCAAAAACAAAGTATAACTCATCACTACGTAAAATGACATCAATGGACCCAAAGATAACAAAGAAGAACTTTTCAGTTATCATGGTCAGCACGAGGAGTAATACAGAAAACAAGACGAAAGACGGTGCTTAAGAGAAACAAACGGAGCCTGCCATTGAGATCGATCTAGAGACACCAGACCAGAGTGTGGATGAGGTGGAAAAGAAAACGACGGAGTCAACACCGATGCCGAATGCAGAAGAACCCAATCCAAAGACAATGGAGTTCTCGCCGATAGACACTGTGGAAGACACAACGGGCAACACGCCAGAAACGGTGAAGGAGGATTCTCAAGCAAAAAGATTGTCTTTTGCTGAAAGCTTGGCGATGATGGTCTGAATGAAGTCGAGGGACGCAGTAGCGGAATAACTGAAAGCCGAGAGAGGCAAAACATCATTTGGGACAGTTCTCACAAAAACGACAGATGCCGACCAAAGCGAAGACCAATTTCAGACCGGGAGCAGCAGACAACAACAGGGCAACAGTGGACATTGAAACAACTTCTCTTGAGCTGGGCGATTTGATGGCAAAGCTAGATCAACTCGACAAGAAACTGAAGCACAGCGAGGAGGATAGAGAAGTAATAAAAAAGAATTAACATACAACAAACACGAGTACCTGGACAACTATTTCAACCTGGCCAGGGCAACTGAGGAAAAGATTCAGCAGATGTCAGACAAGGTAAATGCCACTGACGAAGAACGAGAGAAGACCATCAAAAAAAGATTTGCAACTAATGAAAAAACGATATGATGATGTCAACAGGCAGTTGGAGAGTCTGGAAACGAGGATGGACGCAATGAGCAGGAACCAGGCTGAAAGTTTATGTGCAATACAGGCAAAATTGGATGCAATCGTGAGAAACTCCACGTCACAAGACAGGCCGGCAGCGGATCGCACGCAAGGCAACAGAGTTGACTTCTTGGAACCACAACGGAACAAACGGCAATCGACACCGTTGCCTTTAACCCGGGATGCGGTGAGCTGCCAAAATGCGGTAACCCGGGATGCAGTGGCTGCCAAAATTATTATGAAAAAAGGAACAGTAAATACAACGAGTGGTCCAGGGGACTCCACGACTCACAGCAACGCAGGGCCAGATGCCATGACGTGGGTAAACACTTGGGAGATGATGAACAGGACACTAGAAGCCTTCGCTACAAGGAACACTGACTCGAGTGATAGAGGAGGGGGCAAGTCCAGGAAAACATTGAAAAAGCCGTAAGAATTCAAGGATGATTCGGCTGGATGTATTGACACTTGGGTAGAAGTTATGAGATTACGTTTAGAACAAGACAACTTGAATGATGAGAGATAAGCCTGCACAGCGATACCCAGCAACTTAGAATGCACGGCGTTGAAATGCGTGGTTGCAAAGAAAGAAGGAGAACGCGACACCGCGGATAAAATCTTCGAAGTATTGTTGAATCGATTTGGATCGGGCATAAAGGGTCACCAAGCGATGATGCGATTTGAAAAGAGGAAGCAAAGGGACGATGAATCGATTGATCGGTTCCTGGATGACCTTGAGAGCTTGAGAAGAAGGCGTGACCCTGAGAAGTCGACGAACAGAAGAAGCTTTAGCATCGCCTCGAAGTTCATTGATCGGGTAAAGAGTGATGACTTGAGAACAATATTAGAAAGATAGCGCACCGACTCCAGAAGAGATGAGACAGAAGTCGAGAGAGTACATGCTGATGAAACCCAAGAAATACTCGTATTCAGATAACAGGAATACGCAAGGGGGAGCCAACCTCAAAGGTCGTCATGGTACAAGCCTAGAGATGACATGGACAAACGTAGATCATGCGCGAATTGCGGGTCAGCTGATCACCACGTGGCTGATTGCACAACATACAAACAGGGCATGAAGAGTCTGGGATACGCACCAGATGAGGAGGACTTGAGCCAGATGGAAGAGCACGAGTACTATAGTGGCTTAATCATCAAGATAGGTGCAAGATGCTTCTTCTGCAATCAAGAAGGGCACCTCAGGATGGATTGTCCTTTGTTTTGGGAGGCGGTCAAGGACCAGAGTCACCCCAAACAAAAATTGCCATTAGCGGCGGTGCAGAATCAGCGGAATAGACAAACCGAGTTTGAAACAAAAAAATTAGGAGCACCGAGTACGGAACTGCCTACGAACACAGTGAAAGCTGTAACGCAAGTTAATATTGCATTAGAAGCCACAGCCAGGAAGCCACAGCCAGTATTGGGACACTAGTCTTGGGACAGTAGTCTTTGGACAGTAGTCTTGGGACAGTAGTCTTGGGATAGTAGTCTTGGGATAGTAGTCTAGGGATACTAGTCTTGGGACACTAGTCTTGGGACACTAGTCTTGGGACACTAGTCTTGGGACAGTAGTCTTGGGACACTACCAGGAAGTACGGGTAGTTGTTGTTGATTGTCCTAATCATAGGGACAAAATTTGTATCTAGAGACGATTTAAGAAAATTAAAGATTCATCAGGTCTTGTTAAATCACTTAAGTCAGAGACGGATCCGATTGGGACAGAGGCAGACGTATCAGCACACGTGCTTGACATAAGTGGCAAAAAGACTCACTTGCGTGGGTTGCTCGATACTGGTGCGGTCTTGAGTGTAATACCAACCGAAACTTGGGAGCGAATGGGCTTCAACAAAGATGACTTGATAGATTCGAGAATACGGTTGTCAGCAGCCATCAAAGGGGCGCTGCGGGTGCTAGGCAGGACACCAATAATAGCCCTAAATCTGAGGGAACGCAATCTGTGGATGAGCTTTCTTGTAGTAGAAAACCTGGACGAGTCTGACCAATTCATTTTAGGCAGGGACTTCATCAGGAACTTCGGCGTAACGATTGACTTAAACAATGCGATGTTCAGGATAAGAAACCCGGATAGGAGGTACGCAATAAAACCGGTAAATTTGATAATAGCGAATGAAATTAAAGCACTGGTATTCTTGAGTAGGAGGGCGAGGCTAAAGGCGAACGAAGCAGCAATCGTAAGCTTGCAGATGAAAAATTACAATGAACTAAGTGACAACAAGCAGGCGTGCAGAGTCCCGAATCCTAATAGTCAAAGTTCTGCTGTTTTAGGAAGATCCTTCTCGATAACGAAGAGCGGCCTCTGCGTCAGTGTCTTGTTGATTACTCTTGATATACCAATCACGATACAGAGGGGAGGAAGCTGGGATATGCTTTACCCGTTAAAACTCGATATGAAAGGACTGAGAATTCAAAACAAAATGATGTTGTTGATTGTCCTAATCATAGGGACAAAATTTGTATCTAGAGACGATTTATGAAAATTAAAGATTCATCAGGTCTTGTTAAATCACTTAAGTCAGAGACGGATCCGATTGGGACAGAGGCAGACGTATCAGCACACGTGCTTGACATAAGTGGCAAAAAGACTCACTTGCGTGGGTTGCTCGATACTGGTGCGGTCTTGAGTGTAATACCAACCGAAACTTGGGAGCGAATGGGCTTCAACAAAGATGACTTGATAGACTCGAGAATACGGTTGTCAGCAGCCATCAAAGGGGCGCTGCGGGTGCTAGGCAGGACACCAATAATAGCCCTAAATCTGAGGGAACGCAATCTGTGGATGAGCTTTCTTGTAGTAGAAAACCTGGACGAGTCTGACCAATTCATTTTAGGCAGGGACTTCATCAGGAACTTCGGCGTAACGATTGACTTAAACAATGCGATGTTCAGGATAAGAAACCCGGATAGGAGGTACGCAATAAAACCGGTAAATTTAATAATAGCGAATGAAATTAAAGCACTGGTATTCTTGAGTAGGAGGGTGAGGCTAAAGGCGAACGAAGCAGCAATCGTAAGCTTGCGGATGAAAAATTACAATGAACTAAGTGACAACAAGCAGGCGTGCAGAGTCCCGAATCCTAATAGTCAAAGTGCTGCTGTTTTAGGAAGATCCTTCTCGATAACGAAGAGCGGCCTCTGCGTCAGTGTCTTGTTGATTACTCTTGATATACCAATCACGATACAGAGGGGAGGAAGCTGGGATATGCTTTACCCGTTAAAACTCGATATGAAAGGACTGAGAATTCAAAACAAAATGATGTTGTTGATTGTCCTAATCATAGGGACAAAATTTGTATCTAGAGACGATTTATGAAAATTAAAGATTCATCAGGTCTTGTTAAATCACTTAAGTCAGAGACGGATCCGATTGGGACAGAGGCAGACGTATCAGCACACGTGCTTGACATAAGTGGCAAAAAGACTCACTTGCGTGGGTTGCTCGATACTGGTGCGGTCTTGAGTGTAATACCAACCGAAACTTGGGAGCGAATGAGCTTCAACAAAGATGACTTGATAGACTCGAGAATACGGTTGTCAGCAGCCATCATAGGGGCGCTGCGGGTGCTAGGCAGGACACCAATAATAGCCCTAAATCTGAGGGAACGCAATCTGTGGATGAGCTTTCTTGTAGTAGAAAACCTGGACGAGTCTGACCAATTCATTTTAGGCAGGGACTTCATCAGGAACTTCGGCGTAACGATTGACTTAAACAATGCGATGTTCAGGATAAGAAACCCGGATAGGAGGTACGCAATAAAACCGGTAAATTTAATAATAGCGAATGAAATTAAAGCACTGGTATTCTTGAGTAGGAGGGTGAGGCTAAAGGCGAACGAAGCAGCAATCGTAAGCTTGCGGATGAAAAATTACATGGAACTAAGTGACAACAAGCAGGCGTGCAGAGTCCCGAATCCTAATAGTCAAAGTGCTGCTGTTTTAGGAAGATCCTTCTCGATAACGAAGAGCGGCCTCTGCGTCAGTGTCTTGTTGATTACTCTTGATATACCAATCACGATACAGAGGGGAGGAAGCTGGGATATGCTTTACCCGTTAAAACTCGATATGAAATGACTGAGAATTTAAAAAAAAATGATGTTGTTGATTGTCCTAATCATAAGGACAAAATTTGTATCTAGAGACGATTGAAGAAAATTAAAGATTCATCAGGTCTTGTTAAATAACTTAAGTCAGAGACGGACGATGGGCTGTCGAGCTGTTCGAAATTTCCGGAACGGCCCACACTAGACGAAACGCAAAGTGATAAACCGGTCTTACGGGAGATTGAACATTTGAGGTGCAAAATAACAGACGAACAGCTCGAAGCCATTGAGGACGTACTAGAGCGGAACGAGGAAGTTTTTTCGAGGCATAAGGCAGACATCGGGTGCTGTAATTTTGTTGAGCATGAAATAGAACTTGAGGAGAATGCGGTACCGCACAGGGAGGGGGCTAGGCGCATGACCCCACACAAATCGGATGCGTGTAGAAAAGAGATCGAAACGTTACTAGAGTATGATATGATAGAACCATCCAAATCAACGTGGGCGTGTGGAGTAGTGATGGCCAAAAAGAAAGGCGACCATTAACTAGGATTGATGAGAGCCTCTCGAAGTTAGGTGATGCAAAGTTTTTTTTACGACTCTTGATTTAGGTTCGGCCTAATGGCAGGTACCGCTGAGGAAGCAGGACAGGGACAAGACAGGGTTCGCCTGTGAGTTGGGTCTATTTCAATGGAAACGGATGCAATTTGGTCTTTGCAATGCCACCGCAATATTTCAGCGATTGACGGCACACGCACTAATAGGTGTGACGAAGAAGTTCGGCAATCTGGTAATATGCTATCAGGATGACGTGGTAATAGCGACGCCCACCCTAGAAGACTACATTGAGAGACTTGACGAGGTGTTTGCATGTATGAAGAGGTCGGGGCTGAAGTGTAAACCATCAAAGTGCGAGAAACTCAAGGACTCGATAAAATACTTGGGAAGGATGGTGGACAGGCACGGCATCATACCTGATCCAGATGCGGTAGAAGCAGTTCTTACTTGGAAATCGCCGAAAACGGCACACCAGTTGATGAGCTTCCTGGGTTTTGCGAATTACTACAGAGAATTCATCAAAGGCTATGCAGACAAGGTATACCCGATGCAACAGTTAATGAGACACAAGGGTAAGAAGTTCACGTGGAACAACGCGGTAGAAGAGTCTTTCCAGAGAATAAAGAAAGAGTTGTGTGAGGCACCAGTACTAGGTATGCCAACTGAGAAAGGGATGTACGTGCTGGACACGGATGCGTTGGTAGTAGCGATTTCTGGAATTCTTCATCAAGAACAAGAATGGAACGCCAAAACAGTCTTGATACCAATAGCGTACGGAAGCAAAGTCTTAAGTGACACGGAAATGAAGTACGGGGCACCGAAAGCAGAGTTGTTCCCGGTGGTTACCTTTGTCGAGACGTATAGAGCATACCTAGGCAGCGAGCCATTCAAGCTGCGAGTCGACAACAGGGCACTAAGCTGGCTGAAGACGTACTCAATGGACCAAAGTTACATTGGGAGGTGGATAGTTCGCTTGGATGGGTACAACAAAGTAATTGAGCATTGAACACGAGACAAACATCAAAACGCTGACAGCTTGAGTAAGAAGACCGAGTTCTACGAGAGACAAGAACAAAGGGAGGCGGATAGACCTAAAATCAAGGATGGCTTCTCCTTCATGGATAAGGAAACGTACGACAGTCTTCCACTCACGAGATGGCTGGATAAACCAGGCAAACCGATTGAAGATCACCCCGAATTGCCAAAAGAACCTCCGGAGAAGACGGTCTTGAAGAAAAAACGAGGAATGCCGATAGGGATAATACTCAAGTCTAAGATTGTGAGGGAGACGCTCAAGGCAAAAGGCTATGATCTTAACCAGGTAGAAACGGGAGATGCACAGATAGATGATGACTTAATGAGGTTACTCGAGAAACTAGCAGAGGATAAACCCGTGATCCAAGAAAAGGGTAAGGAGGAACCGGAAGTCACAATACTGCGAAGGAGTGAAACAGTGGGCAATGCAGACTCTTCAAGAGGAAGTGTTACTGATAGCAAAGATGTTGTGCGGTCACTGGTTGACAAGATCCCTGAAAGCACTCTTGAGCAGACTCAGATTAGGAAGAAGAAAGTGGCGGTCAAAGAAAAAGCTGAACACCTGGGTCTAGATCAAGTGTCCGGAGAGTGGTCCAAGTCCACAGAAGAAGAAGAAACCGGAGAAGAAAAATTGTCCGGGGAGTGGGAAGAATGGGATAAGCACTCAGATGAGAGCAGCGACAATCATGATAGTCTATGCATGATATTGGCGGAAGAGAAGATTAGACACCGCGACAGGGAATTACAAACAGACCCATCCTTAGGAACGTACAATCTGGACGTACAAGGAATACGAGGTGGTGAAGAACTTGAAATAATTGCGGTTTCGAGGAAACCATTCAGAGAGCTATCATGCAACTCAATTGTCAGAACGAATCTGGTGCCAGAAGATGATATGAAGATTGTGAGGAGGATAAAATGCGTGAAGCTGAATGATGACATCCACAACCCTGGGGAAATGAATGGATAGATCATGGCACTGAAGGAACATGTCAAGGCCTGTAACATGAGAGGGACCTGGAAGAAGACAGCTACAAGATCTTGAGCCAGTTCTACAAGGAAAAGAAAGATTTACTCTATCAAACAGCTGACGGGGTGGTAGCGTGCATGAGAAAAGATGGGGAGAAGATATAACACAAGCACAACCTCATCATATTACCACAGTTGTATCAGACAGAGGTGCTATTCAGATCGCACGATCAGATAGGGCACCAGGGGATAGACAAAGTGCAACAAAGAATACTTCACAGGTTTGATTGGCCAGGATTGAGGAAAGCCTGCGAGAGATGGGTGAATGCCTGCCTGGCATGCCTCCAAGTAAAAGACCCAAAGAAGATGAAGTTACCACTTAAATCTGTTGAGAGCTCGGAAATTAACGAAGTTGTGCAGAGAGACCATCAAAAGATCTGTATGACAGAGTCAGGATATAACCAGATACTAGTCATAATAGGTCACTTCACAAAGTTGGCAGAATCGGTTCCGTGTCAGACAGCCTCAGCTGAGGAGACATGTGACCACCTGATAACGCATTGGATATCACGGTATGGTTGTCCAATGATATTTCAGTCGGACAACGGTAAAGCTTTTGTGGGGGACTTGACAAAAGAGTTGATGAAGAGATCGCACATTGCTCAAGCACACCCGACAACCTACCATCCCCAGACCAATAGGCTGGTAGAGAGACAGAACAGAACATTGGTTAATATGTTGAGGGTATACTGCTCAAGATACATGACGGATTGTGATAAATAACTGCCGCATGTCGTGGGGGCCTACAACAGTACGCAACACTCAACAACAGGCATAAGTCCATATATGATGTTGACGGGCAGGGAGAGAGCAATGCCCCTGACCTTCTTTTACCGGGAATACGAAGGGAAACGGACGTCAAAGAAGCGATCAGGAGACATCAGGAACTAAACGAGCTATGCAAGAGGAACACTGCGCAAGCGCAAATGAGACAGCGCAAGAAATATGATGGAAAGATATCACAGGCAAAACCATATGAGGTGGGCCAGAACGTGTGGGTCTTCCAAAATGTCATACCGCCCAAAGGGACAAAGAAACTAGTCAAGAAGTGGAGAGGATAACGGAAGTATATCAACAAGGACGGTTCTACCGCTTGAGTACTGGGCAAGCAGCACAATATGAAAATCTGAAGCCTCACGTCCCGTCCCCAGAGGACTGGTGTATACCAAAGGACATGGGGGGTCTTGAGTACCTAGTGGTAGAGCCAGCATGTGAAGTGAACGAAAAACGAACCAGACAGAAAAATGATGGCAACGAGAACTTGAATTTGGACGACAATGAAAACATATGTAACATTCGCCCGGAAGATACATATCGACGGAAAACAAAACTAAGTCTTAAGACGACTGGCTAACGTCTAAACAGAGCTTTGCATGCTTTTCACCGTCTCTTCCAAGCCAGTACTTTCGGTGGTCTTTCTAACATCGGGTCGACAAAAACGTTACTGTTCTCCGGCTTCGACCAGAACGCTCAAATTAACTAGATTACATGCAAATAGTGAGCTCATGGCTGGGTCTCAGTATCCCCAGACCACGAGGTCACTCCTAAAAACAAGGATATTACTATTTATTGAATTATTGTTTTTGTTCAGTAGATAAAAATCATCATCTCCATCGAAGATGGATCAACCCTTTCCCCCCAACTCTTAGCTTCTCATCCTTATCAAAACTAATCCGAATATCAATTAAATTCAAGTCAGGACATGACAGGATGCTAAAAGTTCATATGAGTCAATAAAAGTTTTCCGTCCCGAGACCCTTCCGGATTCTTGATAGTTCCAATAACGTTCTTAATTCTTAACAATCACCAATCCGGAGGGCTTGCTGCTAAAAATTCGAATTCTGCAGAGATTGCATTTTGGCCATTCTGGTCGAATGTCACATACTCCCCGGACACTCCGGTCAATGTCCTCATTGAATCTCGCAATGTTCGTATAATCGGCACAGTGTCATTGAACAGAATTTACAAAATGCACGTAATCACTTTTATCCACGTCACATCGACTCACTGCAGAATACTTATGGCATCATACTACATCACTATAGCCTTCAAATTCCTTCATTAATCTGCACACTGAGGACTTGACTTAAGATAAAAACATCTTTTCTGACCTTCAATGTCAATGCCCTGATTAAAAACTTTTTCTCTTAGATTTAAAAAGATGCTGGTTTGCAGGACAGTCCTGCCAACCAATAAGCTAAAATTATCCTACCATGCTCCTTCCCTTCGGAAATTTTGCTTGTTTATTGTCCTGAATATTAAAACTAAGAAACTCTGTGGTTAGAAAGAAAAATGTAACAATCTCCCTCTTCAAGAGATTACTCAAGTCTTTCATTCACCACAAAGTGATCAGTCGTCCTAAGTGATTAAAAACAATCATGCAGGCTGGAATATTTAAATATACTTTCCTCTTAAGCCTTTCTAAAAAAATAATAAGTGTCTCTATAGCCACTTCGCTAAAAATCAAACTGCAAATTTATAAATGCAACAAATTCTCCAATGTTCAAAACTCAACTAAATGTTTCAGTTTTCAATTACAACTTGGTTGCTTGGTTTCTCACTTGAGTTTTTCACACACATAAAGCAATTCTGAGTTTTAACTTCTTCTTTCCATCACTTCTTTGTTTTCTTCTTTTTCGTCGTTTAGAAGTTCTAAAACTTCTAAATTCTTCTAATTTTTTTTCTTGTTGCCTTTTGTTTTCTCGACCATTTGTCAATGTTCCATTTCTTCTTCCTGTGATACTGACTCTGCACTTTCGGTCTCTGTTTCTTGTAACACATCGTTGGCTATTCTGACGCTGTTGGAAGCAGTCCTCCAACACTTCTGCTCTTCTATCCTCTGTTTGCAACAAGGTAGGGGATCCACGTTAAATTCTCTGTTCCTGCAGAAGCTGTTGTGGAGACACAACGTCACATTTCTCTCCAAATCTTCCTTCAACATCTCCGCCTTCTCCTTTCCACTACGTTCACTAGTCCTGGAAATCCTTTTCACTGCGGTGGTCACTGCATTCCGATGAGTCACGAAAGCTCGCTTGAAGGCTCCCGCTCCAATGTCCAGCTGATATCCACTATACACTCTGCCGTGCTTCGACATATGCTTCTTAGCATACTCATACAACCATGCAGTCATGTCAGCTCTGAACCATGGCATCAATCGTTTTCTTGCCCATATCCTCTTCACTTCCATCGGAATGTTCAGATTTTTGCCCATTGTTTCAAAAAGATCTAAATCTTTTAGACAATCCAACTTCTGCAACTGTTCTCTCGTTGGCGCTTCCTGTCTATTGTTTTCTCTCACATGAGCCTCCAGCCATCGTATCGCCATCAAAACTCCCACTATCACTATTGTTATGGGCTGTGATGAAACTGGTAAACCCATGGAGAGCAGCTCTCCAGAGTCCCAGATCAACATCAGATTACTACGCTTGGGATACCACCAAGTCTGTAACAAGCAGTGGCAAGGAAACTCATCATGTGTCAACATGATGCTCCTCCAATTACGTTTTCCCGAAGCTTCCAGTAATGGTTCCACTTCCATCATCACTCGGTGGATTTCATCATTTTCGTCTACTGTATTGTAATCCGTGACGGTTGATCCTCTCTGTTTTCGTCTCTCAAAGTCACTGAAGTTCCCACTCACGTATCCCATGAACTTCTTTCCTAGTATTGACTCCAATTCTTCTTTGGCTCTTTCTGGAACTGCTGAGAACATCTTTAGTGAGTCTCAGCTCCTTGTTTGAGAATCTCCTTATTTCGTCTATCTTTCTCATGGGCTCTAACTCCTCGGGTTCTTTCATGTTCACCCTCATCGGTTTGCTTTGATGCATATCCAGCAGTGCTAGCAAGAGTAAGGCTTTCGCTCGCGCATCGCCCTCCCTCAGCATCTTGACACAGGTATTCAATGCTGGCACCGAGATCTGTTCTACCATGAATCGAATAAAACAGAGAGCGTCTCTCCGTTTTGCAAACGCTATTGCTGCTCCCTCTTGGGTCATCAGATCCCTCAGATTTGTCATAAGGAAAACTTTCTCTTCCTTTGATCTCTTCCTTTCTTCCGACTCGTACTCTTTACGAGTCAGTCCCATCAGGCACCATGCAAATCTCAATTGCAACTCTGTCCTCACATAAGGCACTGCCATGAGAGCATGTATTTTCGGCGCAGTCCTCATTTGTTCTTCAAAGTATCGCGATACTACTGCTTTCCATGGAAGGCTCAGCAACTGCTCTATCGTCTCTGCCTGTATCTCAGACGACGCTAAGGTCCCGTACGCCTTTTGTTTGAGGGTGGTGCCTTGCAACATCGTTTCCAGATAACCCTCCATGGTACCCTTGTCTTCTAAAGCCATCAAATACCCTCTAGCCGAGTTTCGGTATTCTAACATCTCCATGTATCCACCGGCGGGTTCATCTATTGACACAGTCTCGACACCGTCAGTCGGTTATATTCCACTGGTACTAGTTGTCCTGCGACACTTCCCTTTCCGTGATTCATGGGAGATGGCTTAAAGTCCCTCGTCGTACTCTCTCCACATTGGCTGAGTATCTCCATTTCTAAGGTTGCTCCAGTCAGAGTGCGGTCACTCCTTCTGGATTTATAGCCTGTTGACTTTATCCCCGTCATGAGAATGGGTGGCACCATCGTTATATCAGTCAGCATCTTGTCCGTGCCGGTCAATTGATAGTCGCCTTGTCCCAAATCCATGATCTGTTCGACTCGCTTTCTCTTTGCTGAATTCGCAACTTTCACCGATATCTCTGAATCCACTTTCGTTTTTCCTACTCTTCTCGGCATCACTCTACTGCCTAACTTCATTTTCATTTCGTTAATCTTGTCAATCACCAACTTCGATCGCATCGTCCCTTTTCTGGTTCTTGACAGATACAACACTTCTCCTTTGTCATCCTGCGGCGTCATCTTGATGGGAGAGTTCGCTTCACTTTCGTCAGTGGCTGAGTCAATCAACAACTCACTCAATCTCCCTTCACATTCATCCAGTTTGTCAAGGACTTCCCGCATTAAAGGTCGGTTGAGACCTGTTTTGAGGTTGGGTTGGGTCCCATAGCTCTGAACTACTGTCCAGACTTCTTCCATAAACGCCACTCTGTCCAATTTGCATCCCGTCCTACTCTCGTGGTCTCGGTGATGTACTTCCCACTCCTCTTCGGGCAACGTTCCCAAGAAAGGTACTCTAGCTGAGCCCTCTATTCTTCTCCTCCTAGGCGATTCCATGAGGATTTTTTGCTCGTTATTTCTCGAATTGCCAGGAGAGCTGCTCTCCGGCAAATTCCGTTTCATTTCCGTAAAGGCTGACGGAGGCTCCAGTGTCGAGATGCCTTCATCCGCTGGCTCAGTCGTTTCCAACGTATCCGCATTGATCTCAAGATCACTGAAGATATTGAAATCTAGGCTGGATGTTCCTCCTTTCGATGCCCTATCGTCTTCCCCACCAGCTTGATCCTGTTGCATGGGTTCTTCCGTTTGACGGCTTCCTCCCTGCCCGTCCTCTCCTTCTGATTTATCTGTATTCGAGCTCGATGGTCCTTTTTCATCATTGTCGGCTTCCTCTGGGAATTTAGGTATGAGCAACGTTTCGGCCGATCCATCTTCCTCTTCTCCATGAACCACTTTGACTTCCTCGCAGCCGAAGGGTGCTAAGAAGAGTCTCGTTTGCAGCGTTCCTATTGCCTTCATCTCCGATTTTACACTCGTCAGGATCAAAGAGGCCTCAGGCAGCTCGGTCCTGCCTCTCATTCTCATAGGCGCCAAGCCTAGTTCCGCCCATTCTTCGTCAAACCTTCCAGGCTTGTGAGTCGCGGCATTGCTTATTCGCCTTCTCGTCGCTTGATCCGTGTAGGCAAATCGTGTGTACTGTAACACAGCGGCATTTCTTCCCACAAAATATGTGTCCATCGTCGCTTCGAAATTCCCTACCCTCCTTTCATTGGTCTCAAACGCTCTCAATCCAGGAGTTTGTACCACGGAGACTGCTCCGAGCAACATCCTTCTTATCAGAGGGAATTCCGGGATTGTTTCCGGTAGCTTTTCGTAATCGCCCCATTCTTTCGTTCCTTCTCTCACTTTATGATATGCTGCAGTGAGACGAGGCACTCTGGTTAATTCACCATTCGTTTTGTCATAGGGCCTCAGATTCCACAGCTTTGGAAACACTTCGACGTGTCCTCTCTCTACTTCTCCCATGCGATCACGGAAGTGATCGTCAAAATTGATAACTGTCATCTCTGGTTCTGATATTTTCGCAAATAACAGATCTTTGCTCATGAGTTCCCGCAACGTGCGCTGCTCACACCAATTCAGTGCACTACCGTCCACCGCTGATATGAGGTTCAGGTGCAGCACCGACCTCCTATATGCTTCCACTTTAACGTCTGGGAACGCAAACGTGACCGCTGGTCCGTAGATCACTGTCACAAACTCCGTGACTCCTCTGATCAGCGCCAGGGGATCGGTTCTCATGGCTAAGCTCAGATCGGTTAGCAGAGGCATGCCTCCAACGCATCGTCTGACATCCTCCTCTTTCTCAATTGTCTCATCTTCCCCCATTCCGAAGCGATTTTGTTGTAAGAGGTATTGAATAAGAGTGTGTCTCAAGTCTCTTATCTTAGTCCATGAGTCCGTGGATTTCTTCATATCCAAGTTCCTCACTCTCTCTCTCATCTGCTCCGGGCAACGCGTCAGTCTCATTAATCCTCCCAAGTTTCCGTGGGTAATCGCAATCAACGTCAGAAGTCCATCTAACCGCAGGTTCTGGATCCCTTCGGTGAGCAGCAGCACCGGTCCCTTCACAAAACTCTGTGCTCCAAACGTCACAAACAAGGCTATCAGTTCCACTATTGACACTTCCACTACTGCTTGGAGGAATTCCTTGATCAGGTAATGAAAAACTTTCGGGTAGACTTTTGCCAAAAAGGACGCGGTCCAACCGGCTCCCAACCCTTCCAACATGCTGTCTGTCCTTTCAAAGCCTTCCTGTCCCTTCAGTTCCTGGGTCCAGAAGGTTTCCAGGGTAATTTGACACATTCTATTTGTGAATTCAGCGGTCTTCTCTTCAGAATTTTCCGCCAGATTCACCTCCTTCACCAAGTAGGCATGGATCTTTCTGATCATCACAGGGCCTTGCTCAAAAGCATCTGCACCCAATGCCGCTACTCGAGGATTCAGGTGTAGCCACTGTTTGGCTTCCGGCTTGGTCCTCAAAACCATTGCTTCCAGTTGAGCTCTCGTCTCTAGCGAATTATTTCTTTTCGCGCTCTCCCCTGTTCTTTTCATTGCTCGGAACCACAAGTCGTTCGACATCGATACGATTACTCGATGGTCATCGTCTATCCCCGGCTTCAATTTGAGCTGTCGACTGAAATTGGACAGATCCAATCCCATTACTTCATCCAATACTAACATGTGCAGCGCTTGGTCCTTGAATCCTCTCATCGCGTTTGAGATATCTGACCACACTGCAGGTAGTTCGGCCCTGAGTGGCCTCAGGTTCTCCATCTCTATCATGCGATGTGGGGCTGATATGATTACATCATATCTTTTTTCTGACAGCAAGGTCACAATCGCATACACGAAATTCAGTCCGTCAGGGAGACATGCGTACCCTGGAGACAACGCGAACACTATCTTCGGTGTTAACTTGTTGAACGCCCCTTCTTTCGTTGCATCCACCACTTCGCCCATCGACTCAAGAATGTCTTTTATTGCTGGCCATACTGCATTCTCCGCCGTTGTAGGATCTTTGAGTCTGCTCAGAAAACCTCTGCTGTGTAGATGGTCATTGATGCCAGCAAACACGATCGTGATTGGGTTCATCTCCGCTTGTCTTTGTACCCCTATCGCCATGGATACTGCCTGTAGTAGATCCAGATCGACCGCTGCCAACATTATGACGTCCGGCCAAAACAGAGACTTGGAAGTATGCGCGAATTCTGAATTCGCAACAATCATGATCTTCGCCTTCCTTATTTCTCCCTTGTCATAGGCGGCGAAGATGGTTTCGTCTCTCTTTATCGCTTTCAGTCCGCCATACCTTTGGACATCACCATCCTGATTCACTAACTTCGGGTATACTCTCTCCTTCACATGACCAGGGGTGCCGTCACTTGCCTGAACATCTTCACATGTTGTCCAATCGGCGCTCTCGCTGTCAGAAATCTTCCTGGTCTTTCCTCTCGATTCCCTTCATCATGGTTCAATCTAACATCTTGCAATGGTCTCGCGTTCACCGGTCCCATAGTGTTATTAGGGGGCAGTCCCTCTAAGTCAGCAAATCTCAAGGCCGTTGTGGAACTGAAGTTTATACTGGCGGCTATCAGTCATTCTACACCGGTTTTCGAGTAAAGCCTGCTGACGGACAGTCTCGCTCCATTCAGCATCCTCCTTGCGTCTTCGATGAAGCTCACCCTCTGGAGATCCAGTTTCATCAACTCTTCCTTGTACACATGCCAGGGAGAGGGTATGGGTCTTGACCACATCAGAGAGCTTCTGCCCGGGCGTCTCTCCTCTCTACTGTCACTCTGATCTCTCCGAAGTGTCGTCTCCGATCTTGTATCAGATCTAGACGTGCTAGCCGTCTCCTCGATCGGATTAACGGGTCCTAGTCTTCTTCGAGGATGAATGGTCCTCCTCAACGGTGCTTCTCCCAACCGGTCCTGCACCTCTGTCCTTTGTCCCGGTTCGCTGGAGCTCTGTTGTCTATAACTTGTGGCATCCGGTACCGTCCCCAAGCGAGTTTCCAGGCTAGGAGGCACAAAAGTCGTGATTACTGCCTCATTCGTCGTTCCTTCTTCCTTCAGTACTCCAGTAGCAAAGAGTTCCGCTTCTAGTTCGTCCAAGCGCTCTTGGAAGACTCGATTCAACCAAGCCTGCCCTTCGATGCTATCGAAGTGGATGCCGTCCGTGGTCAGTCTAGCCTGATCCAAGGCTCTCAACTCATGTTCGATGTCCGTGAGGATCAATCTTCCGGCATTCCGGCTTGCGAGATTCCTCAAGATATTGTTCCACCTGACGAAACCTTCGTTGTGCCTTCTTCCTGCAGCTGTCAGGCTCCTCGCGCTCATTGGCACAGTGCAAACGGTCAGTACCGCGCAATTGAATTTCTGCCAAATGGTTGTAAATAAACACACCATCATTGATTCCCACAGCGCTTCCTGCTCATCCGAAGCCTTGGAGATGTCATTCGTCCCAACCAGGATCATCACATTGGGAATCCTCCCTGGATTCATCAGTTCCACCATTCGGTATAACTGAGCTATTGTCGCGCCTCCAAAGGCCATCACCGTGGTTACCCACGAGGTCCTCAAGTTCGACAAGACTCTGACCAAGCTATCTCCCAGTATCAGATGTGATGTCCCCAGCGGTGGTTGCTGCAGGTTCACTGCCGGGCTCCAAGTTGCTCGATTGAAGCAAGCTCTCGGATCCGTCTCCGGAACTCTCGTGAAATTGTATCTCAACTGACTGTTTTTCTGCACGTCCATTACGCGAGACACTTTCTTCGCTGGCATCTTCTGAACTCTTCTTTCTGGGGTTTTCGAGCTTCCCATGAGTGGCGTCACGTCATTCATCCCCGGTCTAACCACTGTTTGGGAGAGTTGTACTCTGCCCGCGTCGTCGATCGTCTCATAGGGTGCAGTCTACCCGGAACCTCGTGTATTCTTACTGGCGACTAGTCGTCCAGCTGTTTCTATCAGCCTCTGCATCGTTTGCTCTACGACTGGATCACCCAAGGTGTCACTAGGGTCCGGAATCGTCACTCGACCTGATCCTAACGGGAGTCGCGTTTCCGTCCTTTGGCTCATTTCCCGAGGCGTCAAGAGCTCCATCGGGGACTGCCCACGAGGATTACTCCTTGCAGGTATCGCCTTCTCCACTGCGGCTTCCAATGCCATCTGTTCTGCTCGTTGTTTGTAATCCTGCCTCAACCGCTCCAGCTCTTGACCCTGCTTCTTGTTGCAGTCCTCGAACAACCTTTTCCACATGTCCCGGTCTTCCTCCGTCGTGCGCATGATCTTCGTCATCTCGTCTAACTCCTTTCTCGTCCTTTCCAGTTCATGCTTCATCCCATCCAGATCTTGCATGGTTTGGTCCGTCTGAAGCTTCTGTTCTACTTTCGCCCTGTTTGGTGGCACAGCTGCTCTCAGTGGTGAACCAGACGAGGCAGCCTCGCTGTTCATCTCCCGATGCATTCTCGTCAACCCAGGTTTGGGCTTGGAGGGCATAGGCATTTCCCCTGGTTGGTAAGTCCTAGAACTTCCCAATCCAGGCTCATTCGCCAAGTCACTCCCTGAGAGAGCCCCGTGTCTCCACCTCATCACTCTCATATTCGGGCGGTCTAGTACTCCCCTCTCTCCATATGCTGCCATCAAAAGGACTTCCGTGGGGCGGTCCCCACGGTTGTCATGCCCCAAGATGTTGATCAGGGCGGTCAGCAACATGACTACCTCTGGGTCCTCCAGAGCGAAGTCTCGTTCCATTAGCCGACGATAGATCGCATCTACCATCGGTCCTACATATGCCTCTGCCAGGTCCATCAATTCATCCAAGTTGAAGTTATCCATTATATTCTTTTCAAATTTGATTTGATTTTGATTCCAAGTTTCGATTCAAGTGAGCAATTAAATGATCAATCAGGATCTAGAAAAGAAATCACGAATATCACATTTGTCAGTTTCATATTCACATATATCGCTAAAAAATGCTAAAATTTGTTTAAGAACAGTTCAGATAAAAAGATGTTTATCCTAAAATTTATTAAAATCAGTTGGTCTCTAAAATGTTGGAATTCGACCTAAGATTGGACAGTCCAAACTTTGGATCTATTCCTAAGGTCGTCATGCAGCCGTTCATGGTCACTAACCCCTATCTACCCAAGATCTTAATAACATAACACATAAAAATAATATAACACATAACTTAGTCTTTGTCCTATCACCTCCCTACACATCACTCAGCCTACACTTAAATAATATTTCTTATGCAGATATACTTGTATATTAGTATCTGAGAATATCACGTGTACCAGCGCGTAGAGTTCCCTAGGATGCAGCCGTCCTCTGTTCGGATCATACACCGGAAGCGAGAGCTCCTTCACGTCCATCTCCAAGAGGAAATCTCTCAACCTCGTCAAAGACAAGACTAGGTTCTCTGGGTCCACGTGCTGCTTCTCTGTCGCCCTCGTCACCAAGAAGCATAGGTATTTTCCCGGTGTTTGTGATGCCGCCGGAGGTAAGGCTGCTACGCCCCCTACTCCTGGTCGTTGCTTCCAAAGGAATTCCACGTTTTTGTATTCTCTCTTAAAATCTGCCGCTAAGGCTGTCCTAAAACTCATGTCTGCAGTGATTGCTATCGCACATATTCTATTTGTGAGTATGAAATCACTGTCTGTTAATATTATGTTACTTGAATACTCATTTGGTAGGTTAAAATATGACTCAACTGCCCTCCCTATGTCGGGTTTCTTATGTTCTTCGCCAGTTTTTGCTTCTAAATCTCATGTTTCTCTTGCTATTCTCAGTTTTTTTATTATCAGGTTGTTTTCAGTGTGGGTAAGTCCTACCCCCACTCCCCGGACAAAAATCTCCTTCGACGTCCCCGTCGATCGCATACCGGATATCAAGTCGAGGTTAGAAGCTGGAATGTGTAGCTGTCCTTCCTGGGCAGCCCAGGAAGGTTCATCTCGTTCGGTCTTAATGTATTTCGCGCTTTCACGATCTACGTCTTGAATCGTGACGCTGGTCTCTTTAGGGTCTGATGTCATTTCGTTCAGCCACTCCAAGACTCGCAGATTTGTGAGATCATCTCTGTAGGACTCCGATTGCTCTTCATCGAAATCTACTTCGGGTTTCGATCTGTCCTCGATCCATTCCTGGTCGTGATCATCTACTATGTCAATGTCTTGTGAGACTGTTATGCTTTCTAGACCTACCACTTCTTCCAATATCTTTTTCAGATCTATCTTGTCTATTACAAAGTCATCACCGTAACGGTTGTATTTCTTCCTAGGTCTCTCCCCGTCGCCTTGTCGAGTCTGCAGTGTGAACGGGAAATCTGGTTCTAAATTTTTGTGAACCTCAGTTTGCTCGGGATCATGCCAATCTTCCTCTGCATAAGGTAAGGTTTCATCATCCGCTTCTATCACCTCATTTGGATCCAGGTCCAGTGGTGTATTTGTTCCCTCTTCTACGACCTCGTTTCCATCGTTCTTCCCCCTGGTGCCTTTCTCGTTAACTTCACAAGCAGGATCCATCATCAAATAATCCCCTTCTTCCATGACTGCAGGTATACACCAGTCCTCTGTCGATGGGTTGTGTGGCTTGATGTTCTCGTAGTGGGCGGCTCGGCCTGTACTCAGTCTGTAAAAGCGTCCCTCCTGGTGCACCTCTGTAATCATGAAGGGTCCCCTCCACTTCTTTAGGAGCTTCTTTGTCCCTTTCGGAGTTATAACGTTCTGAAATACCAATACGTAGTCTCCCACCGAGTAGGCTTTTGCACCAGCTGCTTTCTTGTCGAATATTTTACTTTGCCTTGCCTGTGCTTGCTGAGTATTTCGTCTGCACAAATCGTTCAACTCCTGTTGACGTCTGATCACATCCCTTACGTAAACCTGCGGAGACGGTTTCTTTCCCTCATACTCTGGGTGGGTAGAAGAATGTCAAGGGTAAAGACTTCTCGTGTCCCGTCAGCTTCATGTGTGGACTGACTCCAGTGGTGGAGTGTTGCGTGCTATTATAAGCTCCCATCACCTGTGGAAGGAATCTGCCTCAATCGGTCATGTACCTGGAACAATATACCCTCAGCATCGACACTAACGTCCTATTCTGTCTTTCCACTAAGCCATTCGTCTGAGGATGGTATGTCGTGGAGTGAGCCTGAGCGACTTGTGACCGTCATTTCTTTGCGCCCTTAGTAGGTCCGAGAGTCTGTATCTCGCCTTCAGATATGTCTTCATGACCCTCATTTGACAATTCATCTCATTGGGCTGGTGTGTGTCCTCCTCCATCTTCACGCACCAAATCTTCGCCAACGGTTGTGTTTCTTGTTGAAACGGTTGAAGATCAGTCCTGACTACCTCTTTCTGTGGCAATAAACTCATCCACCGCTTCGATACTGCTATTGTTTCCAAATCATCTGCTGCGTTGTCGAAGATCCTTTCAATTGGTAAGAGATAGCGATCACTGTCAGGGTCTTGGTCACTTCTCTATCCAGATCCCTTGCGTGGGTTTCCACTAGCAGTGTGTGGATCGCAAGTTCTGACAGTTCTGATCCCGAGTTCGTGTTCCTGTCTGAGTATGTGTCCATACTTGAATTCCTGGAGCTGTCCTCCACTGAAGCGTCTGTGATGGAGTCTACACCCTCCTTCAGATCAGGTCCGTACCTTCTCCGCATCCATCTAAACTCCCCGGACAAAACTTTGCTCCCTAGGTCTTGTTTCTTGTCATGGACTTCTTCATTCATCTCAGACTCCCCGGACATACTTCCTTGTCCCGGATTTTGATCCCGAACTCGCCGGTTTATCTTACCGTTCGTCTCCCCGGACAAATAATCTTGCTCCAGTTCTCGTAAAACCTTCTCTCCTTCTCCATCTTGGTCCTTAAAGGTAACGGTTTTCTCTCGCGTATCGTTATCCTGCTCTTTCCGACCGTATGAAGTGCTCACCAAGACCACTTGGGGTATTGAGGACACCAGTTGCTGAACTATTGACCTACAATCCCTCTCATTGTCTTTTTGTTGTCGTATTGATGACTTGATTTTCACCTTCTCCCTGACTGTCAGTGATGCCATGGCTGCTGCCCACTCGGGGTCATCCTTGGTCACTTCTCTCTCTAACAATCCACTCAGCATCCGCATCACTTGCGGTGTAACCTGCACCGTTTTGTCCAGTAATGAGAGGCTGTTTATGTTCATGCGAGAGAGTTCCTGCTGGACCAGGTTCGAGCGCAGCAACAGATCCAAGGGCACCGGGTCCCTTTTTGATAGGATTTTTATCTCGGCTGCTTTTTCCACTGGTAACTCAGGATGCCCTGGTATCGGATGTCCAGACTTATCTAACCATCTCGTTAGTGGAAGCGCCTCATAGGTTTCCTTGTCCAGAAACGAGAATCCCTCCTTTATCTCTGCCTGGCTGGCTTGCTTCTGCTCCAATCTTTCATAGAATTCAGTTTTCTTACTGAGGCTGTCAGCATTCTGGTGTTTGTCACGCATCCTGTGCTCGATTATCATGTGGTAGCCATCCAATCTTACTGTCCATCTACCAATTTAACTCTGATCCATCGAGTATGTCTTCAACCAGGATAACGCTCTGTTGTCCACGCGTAACTTGAAAGGAGCGCTCCCCAAGTACTTTTCCACGAAAGTGACTACTGCAAACATTTCTGCTTTTGGTGCACCATATTTCATCTCAGTGTCACGCAAGACTTTGCTGCCATATGCAATGGGACGAAGAACCGTTCTTCCATTCCATTCTTGTTCCTGGTGCAATATTCCTGAGATGGCTACTACCGACGCATCTGTGTCAAGAACATACATGCCATCTTTTGTAGGCATGCCTAGTACTGGCGCTTCGCACAGTTCCCGCTTTATGTTCTGGAAGGCAACCTGTGTTTCATCGTTCCACTCGAACTTCTTTCCTTTGTTGCGCATCAGCTTTTGCATCGGATACACCTTGTCTGCATATCCTTTGATGAATTCACGGTAATAATTGGCAAACCCCAGAAAGCTCATTAGCTGTGTGTCCGTCCTCGGAGCCTTCCATGTCAGCGCAGCCTCTACTGCTTCCGGATCTGGCCTCACACCATGCCTGTCCACCATTCTTCCCAGGTACTTGATCGAATCCCTAAGGATTTCACATTTTGATGGTTTGCATTTCAAGCCTGCTCTTTTCATAAATCCAAAGACCTCATCGAGCCGATCAGTGTGATCCTCCAGGGTCGGTGTCGCTATAACTACGTCATCCACGTAGAACATCAAGAGATTCCGGTACTTTTTTGTCACTCCTGTCAAAGCCTGGGCCATCAGCCTTTGAAAAGTTGCTGTTGCGTTGCACAAGCCAAAGGGCATCCTCTTCCACTGGTACAGCCCCAATTCGCACGCGAATCCGGTTTTCTCTCTATCGTTCTTCCGCAGGGGAACTTGCGAGAAGGCAGAACCCAAGTCCAATGTGGTGAAGAACTTGGCGTCACCAAGCTTAGAGAGGCTTTCGTCTATTCGAGGTATCGGGTACGCATCTTTTATTGTTACCGCGTTTAAAGTAACGAAAGTCGCAACAAAATCTAAGCTGCCTCCCTTTCTTCTTCGCCATTACTACCCCGCAAGCCCACGGCGATTTCGAGGGTTCTATCATGTCGTATTCAAGCAACATTTCTATTTCCGCTCGGCACGCTTCCGATTTGTGTGGCGTCATTCGTCTCGCGCCCTCTCTGTGCGGAACAGCACCTTCTTCCATCTCAATTTCATGTTCTACGAAGTTACAGCAACCGATATCCGCTTTATGTTTCGAAAATACATCTGCGTTCCGATATAAAACGTCCCGTAATTTTTCGAAATCTCCCTCACCTATTTTCCCTTTTAAATTTTCTATTTCTGGTAAAACCGGTTTGTCAGAATCTAGTTCATATGACGAGGGGCGTTCCGGAAAATTCGAGCAGCTTGATAAGCCGTCGTCCGTTTCGGATTTCATTGAAAACAATTTATGAATAGATTTTAATTCATTAATTCTCTTTAAAATTTTATCTTTATTTGCATGATAAGGACAGTCTTTCACATAATGTTTCTTCAAGTGTTGTGTCTCCTCATAGTCGGTCCTCACCGGCAATGCGTAACCAAAATTCTTTCCACGCTGGATTGAAACCGTGGTATCCAGTGTGTTCAATAACACACTGACACACAGTCCGTTTCGCGTTACCGAGAAGCTCCGACCTAAAATCACCGAACTCTGGTTATCTGGATTCGGTACCAAACAAACCTGTTTACTATCGCTTAATGAATTTAAATTTTTCATTCTAAAAATTGCCACCACAGCTTGTCCTGGCTGTAGTTTTACTTTTCTGTCTAAAAAAATTGGTACCTTGTTTTCGTCTATTATTATCCTATTAATTGGTCTCTTAACATACTTCCGGTCCGGGTTTCTAATCCGTATCAGACCATTGTTCAAGTCAATCATCACGTCAAAATTCCTGACAAAATCTCTGCCCAAGATGAATTGGTCGGCATCGTCCAAATTCTCTACCACCAGGAAGCTCATCCAAAGGTCCCGTCCTCCCATGTGGAGGACCGTTATTGGTGTTCTTCCGGCTACATAAATTGCTCCTCGATTGGCGGCGGCCAGTCAGAGATTCGTCGGAATTAGATCTTCTCTCGTGAAACCCATTCGTTTCCAAGTTTTTATCGGCATCACACTCACTACCGCTCCTGTGTCCAGAAGCCCTGTGACTCCGATTTTCGTTCCGTTGGTGTCGAGCAGATGTGCAGTCACATCTGCTTCATACCCAATGTGTACAGCATCTTGTTCCATCATTGCGTCATGGCCTATCCTACGGACTTTGAGTTCCTCCTCACCCAAATAGATCTGCCCCATTCGGTCATCATCTGTTGTCACATAAGTCCTGGTGTAGATACTGATTCCATCCACGTTCAGCATCACTTGATACGGCCCATAGACCTTTAGGTAGCGTCCATGAAGTTTCTTCATGCGAGGGCCACCCGTCGTTAGTAGTGCCCGCACAGCCCTCGAATCGGTGCGTGGCTCCATCTGCCTCAGATAGTCTGCATATGTGTCCAAATGCATCAAAGTAAACTCAGACGGTTCACTCAGATTTCTGATTACCTGATGCCCTGCCACCGAGATTATCGACTGTATTTTACTTCCTTGCGGTACCATACCGAACCTCTGACCAGAGATCACATTAAGTTTCATGCTCAAGCTGCTTGGTGCTTTTGCCTCTTCAACCTCTGTTGCCTCGAAGGCGTTCAGTTGCTCCTGTAATTTCTCATTCTCCAGATCGAGTTTCACCTTTTGTTCGATCTCTTTCGTCACTAGTTCCTGCTGTACTCTATTTAGAGCATCCCTCGCGGCTGCCCTATAATCGATTTTGAAGTCATCAGCCGCAGTTGCTGGTTCCGGTTCGTGTGTTTCTTCTGTTACCGCCTGCATTTTCTTTGCCACCAGCTCTTGAGGTTTATCTTTTCTGCGTGCCTCCGCTTCACTCAACAGGCGAGCCTTGCTTGCTTTCACTCCTGACAGAGCTTCTTCGTGTCTTGGATGCTTGATGTCTGCCACTGCATTCCAGAATTGCGGACAATCTGATTTAAAATGACCTTCCAAGTTGCAAAAGAAACACCTCAGGCCGAAATTCGCAACTACTCCTCTCATGAAATCCTCATGGTCCAATTCTGACGCATCTTCGTCTTCCAGGCTAAAGCCTATCGCTTTCATGCCTTGTTTGTAAGTTGGGCATGCTGATACATGATGGTCCGTCGAACTGCAATTGGCGCAAGAGCGTCTCTTGTCCATATCATCCCTTGGTTTATACCAATTGTTCCCTTGGTTTGCTGGTCCGCTATTAAAATTACCATAATTGTTCTTATAATATCCTGACCTCGAAGGAGGTTTCAACAAGAGATACTCCTTTGACTTTAGCCTCAACTCCTCTGGTGTTGGCGCATTCGTTGATAGTGGTGTGTAATGCGTTGCCAGCATTGTTCGAAGTTCATCATTTTTCACACCATCGATGAATTTTGAGGCTACCGCCAGGTTCATTCTTCGGTTCGACTCATCCGGTTGGCTGCGTCTTCTCAGCATTTCCAAGTCGTCGAGAAACTTATCTATCGTTTCATCTTCTCGTTGCCTCCGTTTCTCGAAGCGCATCATTGCTTGGTGTCCCTGCACCCCTGATCCAAAACGATTTAGCAAGATCTCGAAGATCTTCTCGGCTGTGTCACGCTGATATTGCTTCTTGGCCATGACACAGTTCAGGGCTGTCCTTTCCAAGTTACTGGTAAGTGCACTGCACTCTTGTCTTTCCGACAAGTCTTCCTCCTCGAAATGCAGTTTCCTCAACTCTATCCAGGTATCAATACAGCCATCAGATTCGTCTTTATAGCACCTTGGTTTCTTAAAAACCCTTCTGGACTTCTCACTGCGTTCGTTGGTCTTGGATAGCCTTGTAAGGAATGTCTCCAGTGACCTGTTTAGGGGTTCGAAGGCCGTGGCCATTGCCGTAGCATCCCTTGAGTGCCCAGCCTTAGTGTTCTCACACCTTGTCGAAGGCTCTGAAGACGGTGCGTCCCTGCTATTCGTATCGCCGTAAGTGTTTCCCCCTTGTCCCACATGACTTCTCCCTGGACTGGCATTCCTCCTGTTTCCGGAGTCACCTCTCCCAGTTGTATGTGTGCGTCACCTCTCCCAGTTGTGTCGGTCTTTCATTCGAGGTCTGCCTGTTCCCTGTTGAACTTGCCCTGTTGTTGGGGCCCCATGTTCTATGATCTCTTGTGATATAGCCTGATGAGCTGCCCCTTCCTCGAGTGGATCCATCTGCCCGTCTCCTTTGATGGTCAATGAAATTCACCTTCGGTTCCCTGCTGGGACCTCCGGAATTCGGTTCTCCTTTTCTTGGTCCACTCATGCTTCCTAGTAGCCCATCCAATCTGTCCATGATCGCCTGAGTTCGCCTCTCCATCATGGCTTCCAACTTTGTGTCAAGAGTCCCAAGAGTCTGCTCTTGTTGTGTTCTTAACTTCTCCATATCATCTCTTAAGCGTGACTCTCTCTGTTCCGCTTCTCTTGTCATTCGCGACAGGTTCTTTGCTATATTCTCGTCCGTTCTTTCTCTCAAGCGTTTTTCGCTTTTATCAACTTCTTGTCTATTTCGGTTCATTTCTTCCCGCAGACTTTCTCTTTCAACGTGGACTGCTCTTTCTAATTCACTCATCCTTATGGACATCAGCTCGTTTTGCTCTCCTATACTGCCCACGATGCTGTTAAAGGCTTCCTCTAATGCTACCCCGTTATCCACGAGTGGCGTCACTAGTGGCGGTGTCACCATTTCGGTCCCAGGTAGCTTCGTGCTGGTCGAGATCCTGGCTTTTGTTCTCTGTCTCGACGTCTTTTCACTATCCACTTCAGGATCCGCTAATGCATCGCCTAGCCCTGTATTTCTATTCTCCCCATTTCGCTGCTCTGAATTTGTTATGATCGCAAAGCCTCTCGACTGGCCTGGTGTGTTTACTTCTTTGCTTATCGTTCTTACCACACCAAATTTGTCCTTGTTTCCAGCCTCTTCCCCGAGGTATGGATCATTCTCCTGGGTCGAGCTATTGAGGCTTAGTTGAGATCCAGGGTCCACCTGCTCGTCATCGTCCTCTTCTTCCTCTTGGGATTCACCTTCGTTTCCTGTGCCCGCTCCCATTGTAAATGGAAAGATGTTCCCAAAGGTGTTTTTCATTCTTTCTGTGAACGACGAAGACGTGGTTTGTTTCTCTGCTGCGTCTGCCATCATGGTATTGTCTGTTGGAGATCTCCTAGTCGCCACAACTTCAGTAGAGATGTCGGACAGTTCCGACATCTCCGCTCGATCCAGTGTTCCGGTGGAAGTGGCCAAATCCTGACCTTGTTCTACCGGAGTAGATTCGCTCGCTAGCCTTCTGCTCTCCCTTCCGCTCGCTCTCCCTTCCAAACCATGCATTCCTTCGTTGTCTTGCATGGCCTGGTCCGGGTGGACCTCCAGTTCCAACATTCCTTTTCTCTCTTCTGAGGTCTTTTGACTTCTCGTTTCAACCATTCTGCCTGAAACCATCTTCCTTTGGCCGTTCCTTGTTCGTTTGATCCGTTCCACAAAAGGATCGGTCATTGATTTTCTTTGCTCCTCAGGTATGAATTTCCTTTAACTATTACCTCTTTTAGGTATCCTTGACTTGTCTAGACTCATTTCCTATTTGTACCTTCTCAAGCCTGTACACTCAATTCGATTTCTGGTGACTTCCTGGTCTGACTATTAATAAAAATAACACAACACAATAAGTTTCACCAGTTTCTTTTAGATAGTGACCACGAATCCTTGTATCTTATCAGAATACACCTTGTATATAAGTTATTCACACTAACCGATTATCGGTCGTAAGATTTGAGGACTAGCACAATATAATGTTATCAGTCAATTTAAAAGATAGTGTACTCACTACCCAATCAAGCACAGTTTATGTTGATTTAAAACCTAAAGTAACAGACTAAGAATATTTCTAAGAAAAACGTATGTGTATTGCACTTTAGTCGGTCGTAGTACTTTAGTCGAATTTAAGTTTTTTAAAGAAAAAGCTTTCCCCGCTTGGTGCAGCACCAAACAGACAAAACTCTCTAGGCAGTAATTTTCTCAAGTGGGAGTCTATTGCACCCACCGAGTGCTGTGTTACCTATCTGCCTTCGGACTGCCCGAGCTAGACCTACTACAATCTTCAGGGCAGTGACTTCTCGTAAAAACGTATTGGTTTTCAATTTACACGAATGAGTTACACTATTCGTTAATCTAGACCTAGTGTTGCGAATATCCGAGGTCGGACCCGTTTTGTTTTGGTCTGGTCTTATTCGTAAGGCAAATTACCAGTGCAGTCACTGGTTCCTAGCCTGGGTCTTAATAACCTAAGGCCTCTCACTAGTGTCTCTCTTTTGTTTTACCTAAGTCCTTAAAATAGAATTTTATCTCTCCGATTTGACAAAAACTGTACCCCTCCGGATTTGGCAAAATAGAACCCTTCCGGATTGGTAAAATTAAGACCCCTCCGAATTAGGATCCCTCTGAGTTAGTAAATAGGGGACCCCTCCGGTTTTGTGGAAACTAGACCCCTCCGGATTCGGACCCCTCCGACTTTGAAAAATTTTTACCCCTCCGAATTGGGAGCCCTTTGGTTTTTTAAACTAGCTTTTCGGAGTTCTCTTGATTTCAGCCTACACCCCTCCGGGTACGTTCTGCGATGCTATTATGCTATTCGAATTAACATGGAAGGGTATATGATCCTTCCCTAGACCCCTCCGGATTGAAGTTAAGCCTCTTATCTGACAATTCACACTAACGGCGAAGGGTCTTATCGCTTGCCTAATTTCGGCTCTATTAAGGTCTTCTTGTGCCTTTAGCCCTCCCTTTTCGTCTAGAACTGTCCTAACTTACTTAGTTCAATCGCTACCACCTTTTGGTTGGGGTTTGAGGATTTTCTAAAAAAAAATTTATAAAACGTGAAGGGTGTATCCCTCCTAATTGAGTAATTTGCTAAAAACAATCTCAAAAAATTTTCTCGCTCGCTTTTTCGAGTAATTCCTTTTCCTACTAGTAAGTTCAGCTAATTTCTGATCTAATGGTACCAATATCAACCGGATCTGTCCAGTTGTCGAAAAGTTATTAGCCAAAACGTCTTTCTTGCAAACTCAAAAAATTTCTCACTTATAGGTTCCACCTAACTTTTTCAGCTATTCTGTTCTTTTCGACCTAAAAATTATTGATCCGAGCTCAGAAGGCCTATACTCTTCTAGTTCAATGCAAAAGACCCGATCTAAAACGCTTTAGCTGAAAAAATTTGCGAAAAACTATGCTACCTGTACCCCTCCGGATTGATGAATCCACCAAATCCAACTCGTTAAGTTCGATTTCTCTGGAACGCGGAAGGCTTTCGGGTAGCGGGTTTTAAAAATCGTAGATTCACTAGTGGACGTTGTCCAAACAACTATTTTGACTGTCCTAACTCAAAAAATTCAAAAAATTTTCTGATTTTATAGTGTTTCTTACTATCAAAAATTGGGAAAATCTGGTTTTTGGTACCAAAGTAGTTCCAACCACTTCCGAAATAAAGTTAACCGGTTTTATCTATTATAGTAGGGCAATTACGATGTAACGCACTAATCTAGCGTTTTTTTCCGTTCCAAAAAATATTGATATCTCAAAAATTGCGATTTGTGGGGGGATCAAAATATCGCTATTTTGACCCTAAAAACCGGTCTGTTATCTCTGTTTTTCACTGAAAAACGATATAGGTTATTAATATGAGATATGTAAGTAATAATAGTAGTAATACTGTACCCCTCCGGGTTTGCTTAATATCCGAATTAAGGTGCTTAACTCGGATATTCGCAGTTCGGTGAAGGGTCACTACAGTGCAGCACTGTCGAGCCCCCCACAGATTACTATCTTACTTTTTGTACCAAAAGGGATACAAAACTTGTTAACGATACCCAACAGTCGATTGTTGTTGTCGTTGAGCCCCTTCTTGTTGCTCTTTGTACTGCTTGCCGGATCACTCTTCTCCCAAGACCCTTCCGAGATGAGCGCAAATCAGCTGACCCTTCCGGATTGAGCGCAATTTATCATTAACGTGCTTAAATGCTCAAATAACCCTATAGTACAAGCCTCACAAACAGGCCACAAAATTGATCGTAACGATCCTGACTGATAAAAATGCCTGTAACAACAATATATCTATCAACAACAAACGGGGGGGTTGAATCACATCTTGTCGGGGGGGGGGGATGATTTCTACTGATTTTTTACTTTTTTACTGTTTTTGTTTTTTTTCGGTTTTTTTTTATGTTTTTTGTTTTTCTTGGGTACTATACTACTTGTTGTTTGGTTTTATATATATCTTTAAGTGTTTTTGGTCACAAACCACTCAGGGGACGATGGGACGGCCGATCCCCCCACCCTTCCTGGTTCGTGAATTTTCGGTCTTAACTAGGTTAAAAAACTATTCACGGTAATCCGGAAGGCTTCCGCGTTCCGATCTACCCTTCCGCCCCGGCGGTTTAGGCCTATTAAGGGCGTTAATGTGAGCATCCGCTCGGCGCGGAGTGCTCGTTAACGGTTCTGCCGGTCATGATGTTAAAAAAGAAAAACACCCAGGAGCGCCATAAAAACATGTATGTAACATTCGCCCGGAAGATACATATCGACGGAAAACAAAACTAAGTCTTAAGACGACTGGCTAACGTCTAAACAGAGCTTTGCATGCTTTTCACCGTCTCTACCAAGCCAGTACTTTCGGTGGTCTTTCTAACATCGGGTCGACAAAAACGTTACTGTTCTCCGGCTTCGACCAGAACGCTCAAATTAACTAGATTACATGCAAATAGTGAGCTCATGGCTGGGTCTCAGTATCCCCAGACCACGAGGTCACTCCTAAAATCAGGGCTGTTACTATTTATTGATTTATTGTTTTTGTTCAGTAGATAAAAATCATCATCTCCATCGAAGATGGATCAACCCTTTCCCCCCAACTCTTAGCTTCTCATCCTTATCAAAACTAATCCGAATATCAATTAAATTCAAGTCAGGACATGACAGGATGCTAAAAGTTTACGTAACAGGATAAAAGTTTCAGTTCCTTTACCCTTCCGGATTGACGAATCCGCTGAATCAAGCTCGTTAATCTTGATTACCTCCTAATCCGGAAGGCTGTCTTTCACCCTTCACCGTTATTCGCAACGGCCTTGCAACTATTGTAGCGGCACAATAGTTGCAACTCGGAGTGTTCTCTGTTACTCTGTAACTCGTTGTCGTTTTTAATCTCGATTTTCGTCCTGTTCGCTATCGCAGATAAAGTTGTTCTGTCCTTCTTTCTCGTTTTTGCCAAAGTGGCCGTTTCTGACGTTTCTCAGAAATATGACGTCATAATTCGAACTTTTGAAATTTTAAAATACCAGAATATTCTAGCCCTCAACGTTTGGCCAATCGTTCCAATAAAGTTCTTAATTCTTAACAATCACCAATCCGGAGGGCTTGCTGCTAAAAATTCGAATTCTGCAGAGATTGCATTTTGGCCATTCTGGTCGAATGTCACAATAGAGGCGGACTTTGAAGCAGGATCGTTTGTAGAGGAGGACTGGAACGATCCGGAACAAAATGAGGTGCCAAAGTGGATGGAGCCAGATCGACCAATACCAACGGGGACCAGGGCTGGTAATCGTAAACGGACAGGTATGAGGTACAACAGGTACGGGGATGACTTTTTGATTGATAAGATACAGCCAGACAAATTGGCCGAAGAACTACTGAGTGCGGGCGAACTAGAAACCGAAGATGAATGGCAAATTATTGATGATGGTGGACATTATCCGCAGGAAGACTACTCGACACCGGAATTGGAGACGGACCTGGAACAGAGCGAGATAGAAAGGAGGGAGAATACGAACTTGAGGATACTAGAATGGATGCGCGATGTCAAGAACGAAAACTGCGAAGGGCAAAGCATTCAACAAGTCGACGTGTCATCGAAAAAACACAAGAAAACAGAGGATCCTCTCTTCTGCTGGACGGCAACAGACAGGCCGCTCGACATTCCGCCAGATAATTCAGACGCAACATCATCGACGGGGACGTCGCTAAATATTTTTGTCCGGGGAGTGGGAGTAGGACTTACCCACACCGAAAATTTGATGATAAAGAAACTCAGGGAAGTGAGAGAAACCATTGAATTGGAACTGGATGAAGAATAGCCAGAGGCTACCATAGGTCGGAATTTCAAAACGAAATTTGAAATACCCAATGAGTACTCGGAAAACATCATGATAACGGAGAGCGACTTCATCCTGTCAAACAGGACTAGCGCGATCTGTATCACGGCGGACATGCGTTTCAAGTCGAGACTGGAGGCCGACTTGAAGAGAGAATACCAGAACGTGGAGTTTCTATTCAGACAGAGACCGGGGCTGGGAGGAATGGCGGCGCTTCCCCCATCAGTAGCGCAAGTCCCAGGCAAGTACATGTGCTTTCTGAAGACGTGGGTCAATGACAGGAATACAATCGACCCTGAACACGTAATGTTGGCACTAACAAGACTACGAGACTTCATGATTGAAAGAAGGATAACGGAGGTCTCAATGCCGGTCTAGGACCCAAACAGGGGCAAGTTGAGCCCAAGGGAACTATATGCTATCCTGCACGTGGTCTTCGCAGAAACAGAGATAATATTACATCTGCACAAGAAATACTACTTGAGCATCGCCTGAGTCGAATACATGGGGTCTCGAGTAGGGTTTGAAGGGATCTCAAGTCAGGTATTGGGGCGCGGCACAGGTAAAAGGATCTTAAAACGCGATTGGCATGACAATTGAATTTTAGAAAAGTGACGGTGCTTAAACATGAAATGAATCTGCATGCTCTTAGAAAATTTCCAATTGAATTGTTTTAGTAGAATGAAAAGGATAAGGTTTTAACTATAATGGTAAGGGGGGTTTAGGTTAGGAACATGACATCTTAGTCTTAAAATGGATTTTATTTTCAGATCGGTTTGATAAACAAAGTTGACAATTCGACCACACTCAAGTGAAAGAGAGAAAAGAAGGTCTTGAACAAACTCGTGATCATCAACGTTTGCAAACGATATTTGCAGAAAGATATTTCTCGAGTACTCAAATGGTACGGTACGGTAATTCTCAAGTCGGTAAGGTAATACTCAAGTCGGTACGGTAATTCTCAAGTCGGTACGGTACGGTAATTCACAAGTGGATTAATACTCGAGATCATCTAGAAATCACAGAAATGGCAGATACATTCTGGAAGTCCATGCCCGCGGCTCTGAAAAAGCCCACGCTTGATGAGCTATACAGACGCCTGAGGGATCTGGATTACACCCAAGTGGATGAGAGATCGGCGGTGAAGCTGAACGCCATCCATCAGTTAGAGGAACAGGGTGAATGCAAGGAGTCTGCAACAGAAGATGTCTTGATGGTCGGCTACACCACTGAGGGAATATCCAACCAAGAGCAAACCAGTTGGCTGTCCTGGAATGTGGATGGAGCAGTAAAGGGATTCGACTTGGCGAGGAACCCTGGCTTGGGTAATAGCACCGAGTATGGCGCAGGTGAGTTCCCACTACCGATCAGACCATCAGCAAGATCAGCAGGCCAGAGCACGAGCGAGACACCATCGATGACGCGAGCACAGGAAACGGAAGATGCGTATCCGGACCTCAGTGCTCTGAAAAAAGAACTTGAGAAGACACAGAGGGAGACGAACAAGGCGAACCTCGACCGGGATCAAGCGAAGCTTGATAGAGATCAGGCT
The DNA here is from genome assembly GCF_963678635.1 of Symsagittifera roscoffensis. Taxonomy (NCBI): domain Eukaryota; kingdom Metazoa; phylum Xenacoelomorpha; order Acoela; family Convolutidae; genus Symsagittifera; species Symsagittifera roscoffensis. The sequence goes on from NC_087066.1 coordinate 2,002,971, forward strand.
AAGCTGGAGATGGACCAGGCGGTCATCGAAAGGGACCAAACACGGAGAGTGCTTGAGATGCTGAGGGCCGAACACCAGCAGGAACAAAGGGTGCGGGAGAATGCCGCGAATTGTGAACAGCTGAAGTCGGAACTGGAGAGAATCCAGCAACGACAGCGCGAGCTCGATATGCAAAAGAGAGACAGGCCCAAGGAGCGAGTGGTTAACGGCTCAAGGCCAGAGTCACGGATGGAGGTGGACGAAACTCCCAGATCAAGGGGACGGTTTACCTTGACTGCGCGGCTCGAGAACACATGAGTGAGGGATTGGAGGTATGGATACCGACTGAGTCAACGTCCTCCCTGCGCGGCCGAGAGACACAACCGATACGTCCATTAATGGACGTTGCACTGCCTGGGTATACCCCGAGCTCAACCCCGAGCAGCAGTCAGGTGAGCGGCAGCTCGTCACGTCTAAAGAAAATAAACGAGAGGCTACAGCTAAGAAGTCGTGAGAGTTCAGCAAGAGCGGAGCTACCCTCGACGTGGAGGGAGCAACCGATCAGGAGTGTGATGATCTCAAGCTATAAGAAAAACACAGACGGCAGGTACCACAGGCACAATCGCCTGGATTGGAGCACGGCACAAAGGGCCAGAAGGGACTGCTTCCATGACGCAGCCTGGGTGGAGTACCTCACGCAGCCACGTGTGCCAGAAGGTGCAGTCCACCTAATCATAGACGACAGCCTGCTGCGGGTGCTGACCCGGATTCAATCACACTGGCAAACGGGGACCTTGAGTTTCGCTGGAGCTGCGACGCCACAAATGTTGGCAACACTTGAGATGCTAGGGATGGCGAGAGTGTACACGGTGACTCTGATGATCGGGACAAATGACGTGTCAAGGGGAGAGCCAAGGAAAGTAATGAGGCTGCATGACAAGATGAGCTGCATCCTTGAGGAGTTAAGGATTCAAATGGATCCTGTCCTACTCACGGTGTGTACCGTCCCCTACAACATGAAGGCTGATCAACAAGCGACGGAGATGAATGCGAAGGTACGAAACCTGACCGAAGTGATCAGGCAAATTCATCAAAGGAGCGTCCTCCCGGTTGGGTTGCTGGATGTGGCTGAGCAGATGGAACTAGCTGGATTCCCCGACGATGCATCCTCAGACGGAATCCACTTCGATAGACCAAGGAGAGTGGAATGATTAAATGATGTCTTTCAAAAGGCACATAAACGCGCTAGAAGCGGAGCTGCTGGAGACGGCCGAATTCACATTCGGACCACCTCCAAATCCACCCTTCCTTGCCTCAAGAGCTTTGTCCAGTCGCTTCGGGGCGAGGGTCGATTCTAGAGACAGCTCAAGAAGCAGTCGGACCAGATTACCAGGTGCCGTACCCATTAGGCTGAGGAGGCAACGTCATCGACACCCCAGAGTTCGGTAGTGTCCTCAGTGGTAGTGGCGGAGAATAAGAGGGCGGAGAGACCAGCGGAGACCAGTCGGTTGAGATATCTAGAGAAAGTGAAGGGGTTGGACTTGGAAGACCTGGAATGTAGACAAAAATCAGCGGAAACTCTGGGTATCGAGCGAGTGTCACACGAGGACTTGAGTAGACATCAGTGCGTGGACTGGTTGAAGGCTCACGAGACGCATTTCTCAAGAGCGAGAATGAAGGAGACGGCGGATCTTACTGGGATTCCCACGAAGTCGATCATGGGACCTATCAATTACAGGCATCTCATAGTGGAGCCCCCCAAACATCGAAAAAGCATTGCCAGGATCAGATTGGCAACTCCAGCGCAGTTAAGGGTGGTGGATAAACTGTTGAACTCAAGGAAAATGGAACTGTCGGATGCCGCCTATGAAGGCACGAGGTTGGCGGACGATCCTAGAAACAGGAAACCCTGTGGGAACACCCAATTGGCCAAGACCCTGGCAGTTTATGCAGAGCAGATTCAGCTGCTGCGAGGGTGATCGTCTTAGCGGGATCAGACTTCGAGGGGACGTCTCCCAAGTTGTTCCGGCCAGAGACTTTGATATACTCATTGCCAGGAGCTGAGCTGAACCAAATGTTAACCCTGGTGGTAGCAATAAAATCGAAGATGCCTTGCGAGCCTGAGCTACTACTGTTTGCGGGAACGAATGATCACTTGCATGCGACTGGGTTTCTTGAGCAGCTCAAGGGCGACGAACCGGCACCGAGAAGAATCTGGGAAGCAAACCAGACGTTATTTGCAGCAATGAATGAGGTGCAAGAGAAAGTTGCCTCGCGATTTGGGTCCAAGACAAGGGTGGTGTTCACTACGACCCCCGGGTACGCGAGCATGCCTCCCGCTCTGTAATTCGTGTACGCAGTCTTAATCCTGATAACTGAGAAGAATGAAGGGCGGATTCTGATGGCAGCTCCCAATCGAGAGCTGGAACCGGCGAACCTGAGGCTCCACAAGTCGGAACTGGCGGCGGCATGGGCGGATGTGTCCCACGCGTTGAGGGGCTTCTATGAATTAGCAGATATCCTCATTGTGTTGGACGAGGTCCTCTTGCTAGAGATATCGAACTTCGCCAGACAGCTTAAGTTCATTCCGGTCATCGGGGACGACCATCTGGTGATAAGTCACTTGACGGCCAGCTTGTGGTTTCGAAGCATGGATTTGACTATCACGAGTTCCACCATTAGGTCTAGAGGACCGAGTGTTGAAAGAAAGAATGTGGCTGCAACGGAGAAGCAACTGGAGTTGATGGTGTATCGACTTACGCAAGAGAGAGGCTGGTGGCCATTCCTGACACCGAGGCTGCAGAACGCTACAGATAAGACGAAATAGGATGGCCCAATTCTCGTGAAACAAGTCTGGAGTTTTCTTGAGAAGTAATTGGAAGTGGCCGAGGATAGGGAGATGACAGTGACTAGGTTCGTCACAGCTGCAAACGAGGTCACAATCGGAGGATTCTGGAGGGAGCACGCGAAGGGCGAGCTGAAGACGAGAAGGGATCACGAGATTCTCAAGTTCTTGAGTCCTTGTTGGGGAAAGAGTTTATGGCTGGAGTGTTCTGTGCAAAATAGACCATTTTTGGAGCCTTTGTGCAGGAAATACTGAGCATTCCCATCAGCTTGCTGTTGGCGCTGTACCTGGTTTACCCGAGATATTTATTCAACATGGGCCCCGCGTACATGTTCAGTCGAGGCGTGGAAACACTCCGGATTGACGGGTATCTGGCACTGGTACCCCTAACCCATGGTGAACTGGTGTCATTTCATCAATTGATGAAGTATGGGGAGCCCCTGTCGATGGGAAAAACCCACTCGAGCATCGACACATATAAGTATGCACCAGGGCTGACGACGGTGCTAGTAGAAAACCTCTTGATGCAGAATCGATATATGACTGGTGAAGAGAAGAATCCGAAGACGAAAGAGGAATGGAGGAAAGTGAATGGTGGCATGCCTCTGTTGACCGACCTGTGCCTGGCGATGAGGTCGGACCCAATGGGGATAATCCGGGGGCTGGAGGAGGTCGTAACCTGCGTTTATGGACCGGCCGTGACATACGCATTCCCAGATCCTCTAGTGACGGCTTATCGCAACTCCGTGACACACTTGAGCCTCATAAGTGTGCTGGATGGGACGGAGCTCAATTGGTGTCAGCAAGAGGTGCTGAGGGCACAGATGAGCAATACGGTACTCTTCGGAAAGGTGAAGGATGCAGAGCTCAAGGTGTATAATTTCCGAGGACAACTACAGTGTAGGATGGGAGGCAAACGTGAGGGCCCCATCGAAACTTATCCCAAGTTCTGGAACTTGAACCCTCTGACAGCGAGTGGACAGGAGATGGTGAGGATTCCCGCGTTGAAGAAAGCTTTGAGTTGGTCAAAAGGGAGCTAGAGGCAATACTGGAGAAGGAGATCTTGCCAACAACCATTCCCGAGTTCCCAACAGTCAGGAGAATGACCCTGGGAATGAACAGTTCCCTGGTGGTCCCATCCCTATTCGCGAGAGCAGCGGCAGAAGAGCTGCAAAAAGGATTCACTGATGGCTGGGATCCCCTGTTCATTGGCTACATTGCAGCAGTTTATTTTCACGCTAGTGAGATAAAAATAAACTCATGGACGACTCAAGCGAAGGAGATGAGAGGTTCGCTGCCCCCGAAGTTCGAGGTACGAGAGGTTTTGAGAAAGCTTGAGCAGGATGGATTGGAGAACATGTTGCCTGTGTGGGACGATGGCAGGATGATCGTGAAAGAGGGACACATTGCATTTAAAGATGAAATCAAGTTCGCAACAAGAAAATACCGGGCACCCTACGGGCTGGAGCAGGTGGAGTTGAGACAGGAGGGAAAGGAGCTAGACGCAGCAGGTCCGTTGTACGTGGCTCTGACAGAATATAAGAAATCGGATCCAACGACACCATCACCCCTGTCGGTGGGCACCCCTGGAGATAAGAGGAGCAACCCTGTAGAAGATCGGTTCAGGAGGATTCTTGAGAGAAGAAGGGTCGAATCAGGAGAGGAAAGTATGGACGAGACTCTCAGCGAGGCCGGAGAAGATGTGGAATTGGGAAACACGCCAGAGCCAAAGCCATCGAGGAAGGAGTTCACCACTCAAGAACTGTTGAAAGATCTGAGCGAAGAGAATTGGGCAGACACTGCCACACCACCTCTGACCCCATCTCCCCGTAAAAATCTAGAGTTGCCACTTACGAGTGAGACTTCCAATATAGGAATGATACTCTTGAGTGCAGAAGAAAGGGAAAAGAATACCTTCGAGGGAAATAAGACCATGTTCCTAGGGACTCTGGATGAGGACGCTTGGCGAGAATTCTTGAGAGAATTCAATTGAGAAGTGAACAGCGAGACCACGCTAGACGATTTCAAGGAAGAACTGTGGGTTACAGTGGTGAAATTCGGAGAGCCGCTTCTGATGGGAACAGGTCTGGACGAGAAGGCGAGGAAAGAACTGCTAAGCAAGCTGGTCGAGCTAAGAAAGGCGCAACCGACGACCAGAGACGACGAATGTAAAGGCAGCTCTACTCTGAAACAAAAAACTGTAGATAAAACAGTTGAAGGTGTAAAAGGGGATAAGGTTGGTACTAGTAATATAATCAAAAGTACTAATATCCTTAAGGCTCGAGCAGGGGGGAGGCAAGAGTTGGAAGGATTGGATGGAGACAAAGAGGTCGAATCAGTGATGATAACGACAACGCCCCCAAGTAGAGATGTGAAGTCTCGCAAGAGAAAAAGAGAGGTAGAGGGGTTGAGTAGTCCTTCGGCGGATGCAGACTCTAAGAGAAATTTGAGAGAGACGGCGCCCATGGTTCTGGCGCGATGCAAGACTGCGGCCTACAAGAGCAGCGCTGAGCCCAGAAAACCACTCGAAGTGGAAAAGGAAATGGAGGTTTCCACCAGCTCCACATCTGAAGAAGACTTCAGGCCCCAGAAGACGAACATGAAAAGGTGTTCAACGAGCAGACAGACGTAGATGTCGGCAAAAAATGGGTCTCAAAGGAGCACCAAGTCACTGGGAAGCAAATAACGAGCGATCCTCTTGAGAGGAATAGAACGAGGAACACCTCCCGGCCATGGTGGGTGGCCCTCGAGACACTGAAAAAACTGGAAGACTGCCTAAAGAAGCTTGACAGTGGAGTGGTACGCAAGCGACGTAACTGGGCTACCCAGCAAAAGGCTGAGGTTAACAAACTATAATTGGCGAGCCAACTGAAGAGGACTTGGCAGAACTTGTTAAGGGATCATTTTAAGGAAGCGATGAGGACATCCTCATCGGCATCGCCATTGATGGCGAATCCCTTCATTAGAACCGCAGGACAACTAATGCTCGCGTGGATCCTGGTGGGAATAGAGTTGGAGACACTGACCTCGTACGACAAGTTGAAATTGGGAGGCAAGAATCTAGAGGTGTATCAGGTACTGATGCAACACGTTGCCAGGGATAATTCAGGCATGAGTCTGGCAAGGAGGAAAGATGCTACCTGTTTCTTGAGATGGATAATGTCAATGATGACTGACAGTACCATCCTGGCATGCCACCAAAGAGCAAGCGGAAGTAAAACAGTGGAAAGGAGAGTCTCATCAGTCATCTTGAACGTATATCAGAGTACTGGGATAGAAAAGGAGGATGGTTCCAGACAATCTCTGGAGAGCCACAGAAAGCTAGACGAGATACGGAGATTTTACAACAAGAAGTTCGAGGAGGAACACGATGTGCACCGTAACTTGGCCTCGTCAGGGGAGTACTCGAGACCCAATAAGAAAAGAGAATATCAGTACGTGTCTGGAATAATGGGGATGGCGTACAATCCCTTCCTGGACTCAGAGGCCGGAGGCGCTCACAGGAACCACGAGGTAGCGGAGCTACTGAAGTTTTGGACAGAGAAAACAATGGAAATAGACGCAGTGGAGAGAGAGAGACCGAGTTTGGGCTTGATTCTCGAGAAAACGCCGGAGGTGATAAGCGTACCGCGCTCAAGCAAAAGAGTTGAACTGAAGATGGGTAATGGCAATGGCATGTTAATCACGAATCTGGGAGTGGTGTGGAAGTTACTAAGTCCCTCTTGTTGTCCACAACCCCACGCGAGCCTGATCGAGGAAACCACGGAGCGAGTGAGGTTAGCACCGACGGAAGATGAAGATCTAGCAACATTGAGTGTAGTGCACAAACTGATCTTACCTCAGGTGAAGGAGTCAGGCGAAAAGACGAATAAGCTAGGGTCGGCAAGAAAGATGGAGCCGGGTAGTTGTCTGGATTCGACGTCTAGGAGTGGAGAGCACACCTGTGATGGACGATCATGTGTTAGGATACAATCCTTTCAAAAAGAAGATCTAGTCACTTGGTTTGAAAACATCATGGAGAGGGAGAAGAGTGAGGTACGAATAAGGGCGGAGTGTTACGCGAGTACCACGGTGAACATAGCAACAGCTCTCGGATTCTTCTACAGGATGTGCAGTCTGCAGTCACTGGAGAGGCTAGAGTCTGAATACCATTTGGTGACTTCGTTGAGCGTGGAGTCATGGCCTGGGGTGTTGCAGGTGACTCAAAAGCACATCAGGAGCTGGAAGGTCGGTCTCGAGGCGGAAATGGGATTTCCCATGAGCGAAGCCTATGGTCTGCCATTAAATGCGAAAACCCTAGTAGGGTCAGTGATAGCCAACCTGTGCGGCAGCCACAACTCACTGCACATGGCGATGGTGGAGGTACCCAGCCAAAGAGTATTGATAGACAAAGCCTTCTCGGTGCCCAAGTGCGTAAGGTTGGCTCGTATGTCGCATCACTCACACAGGTTGTTGAGAAAAATCCGAGGAGCAGTGCCGAGAGAACTGAGGGATGACTTGAGTGAAATCTGGGGGGAAGAGCTTTTGAGTTTGGAAAATGAGAACATAAGCGACCACGAGAGACAAAACGCGATCGGAAAACCGGTGGGGGATGCTCCAAACATAGAGGACAACGATACGAAACACGAGAAAATGATGGAGCTCGAGCCTCTCCTGGAAATCTCGGGAGAGCGCAACCTCAGGAGTATTGAGATCACACATGGAGAATGCCCATGCCACTCTCTGGCACAAACGGTGTGGTATCCAAATCACGTAAACCTCTGCCTGGTATGGGATGTGGAAGAAATTCGGTCGGTAGGATTACCGGATCATAGGCAAAAGGTGACGCTCTTGGTGGGGAGCACGATGCTGGCTCTAAGATGGATTGAAGAGAATGTAACGAAGTATCGGGAAACGAAGACGCCAACGGCGGAGCCGATATACGCGATAGATTATAGCAGGAGACTCGAGTTGTTTGAGACTGCATGCAAAGTATTCTCCATACCAATGGAAGTCAGGCACGTATGGAGCCGATTGAGGTTCTTTCCTTGGTTTCGAGCGACGTTGACGTCCTGGTTATACATAGTAACGAAGGGTCCAATGAGGAAATATCAAAAGGAGTATCGGCAGTTCCAGGCCGAGATAGGACCGGAAGCCTTCAAGAGACCTCTGCTGACCCATCGAAATGCAATCACGACGGGATGGAAAAGAGTGGCAGAGTGTCCAGAAACATTACCAAGGCGAGAGAGTCGATACTAGAAAAAGATTTGGCGAAGAACGTGAGCCGGATTCTTCACAATTCCTTCTGTTTGAATCGAGAGTCGAGGGTGAAGAGTTTGCCCAATCAAGCGAAGAGATTGCAGGAGCAAAGGGATTGGATGCGATCCTATGAACAGCTGAAAGCTTGTGAGGAGATCGTGATTAGCTCCGATGATGAAGAAGCACTGCTGAAACAGTTTGCGGTGTCAAACAGGTCTGGGTCTAGTGCCTCGAGGGCGAAAGACGCAAAATGAGCAGGTGACTCGAAGGGAAAATTCTAGAGTCTTGAGTCTTGACAGGGAAGGGGGGCTCGAGCGTGAACTCGGATGAAATCTGGGTTCACGAAAAAGAAATTTTAACAAATCAGATAATGTTATTAGTATGCTATATTTATTATATAAATCAAAATGTTGCATGACAATTTCCTGATTGAATGGGACAAAAGAAATTTTAGATCGTTAGCTTAAAAAGCGAGAAATCAAAGGTGCACGTGTATGCAGATTTTGATTGCTGTTTAGCGATAGTATGAAAATTTTACATGGTGGTGAATTTTGGGGTGTAGATAAAATTAAGTCCGCTGCAAACTTCTGTAAAAGACCACTGGCTTTGTAACTTGAGCAACACTCGGGTTTCTGGGGATTCACTGACAGACAGCAGCACGCGATGAGGACATCGATCTTGAGTCCGGGGAGTATGTGGTTTTGGAGGGGAATTTAATTTTTCAAAATTTCGAGTGGAGCCTGTCAAGCTCAGTTTTCTCGCGACAACTGAAAACATAATAAAATAAAAGCAGAACAACTGAATTTACAATTGCGGAATTTACAATTGCGACAGAAAAACGAGGGGAAATGGCTATTCGCAATTTCCGAGATAATAATAAAGAACCACGAGAGTAGAGCTGTCCTATCTTGATATAGGAGACATTGATTACCAAAGAAGATCTCAAGTTAGCTGAACCAGAGTGAGCCTTCGGTGGAAACATGGAGAACCGAAGTGTACCAATGGTCCTGAACCAAAATTTCATTCTTGAGATAAAACTTGTTCGATTAGAACTTATTGAATTAAACTTAATTCCCCGATCATTCTCGAGTTGCTTACTATTTAGTTACCTTAAGTTCTCGAGTGTGCTGCTATGTAAATACCTAATTTAAGTTTTAGTTCGATCCATCTGAAATGGATCAAAGTTCTACTGTCTTACAAAAAAGTAACTTAATGGATTGTTCTGACCCGGTTTTTAACGGCGTTCGTGTATTTTGGGTATTTTGAGACCTAAGTATGGGTACGTTCTTATTTCTAGAGTGGGGGGATATTTTGGCAGTGGCCTTTAAGCTGTAACGGGTTGTAGTCTCATGTCGCAAGTGAACCGAATTGGCTCCGACCGTTTTTGAGGTAGAAAAACAGAAGAGATAGTGTCCCTGACTCTTGAGCCAATGGTTATAGGGCCTATTTTTCTTAAGCCTCATATGTGACCGAAGTAGACGAATGTTACATCAGAACTACATGCATTTTTTTGGGTTATTTTTCTGTGCTGGGTAATGTTGCCTCACCCTCAAGCAACGAGAACGGATCATGGTGGGCCTCGAAAATCCGACCTTTCGGTTGAGAGGCGGAGAGGTAACCACTTCATGGGACAACCATACCGTGATATCCAAGGTGTTATCAGGTGGTCACAAGTCTCCTTTGTCGAGGCTGTCTGACACGGCACCGCTTCTGCTAGCTTTGTGAAGTGATCTATTATGACTAGTATCTGGTTATATCCTGACTCTGTCATACAGATCTTTTCATGGTCTATCTGCACAACTTCGTTAAATTCCGAGCTCTCAACGGACTTGAGTGGGAACTTCATCTTCCTTGGGTCTTTCACTTGCAGGCATGTCAGGCACGCGTACACCCACCTCTCGCAAGCTTACCTTAATCCTGGCCAATCAAACTTGTGAAGTATTCTCTGTTACACCTTGTCTATCCTCTGGTGCCCCATTTGATCATGCGATCTGAATAACACTTCAGTCTGATACAACTGTGGCAATATGATGAGGTTATGCTTGTGTAATATCTTCTCCTCATCTTTTCTCTTGCACGCTACCACCCCATCAGCTGTGTGATAGAGTAAATCTTTTCTTTCTTTGTAGAACTGGCTCAAGATCTTGTAGCTGTCTTCTTCCAGGTCCCTCTTAACTTTGGACCCCGTCCGGATCCATTTGGAGAGGTTACTTGTCATCTTGTCATTCTTTTGGGCCCTTATTAGATCCGACAGCCTATATCTCGCCTTGACATGTTCTTTTAGTGTCAATTTTTGACCATTCATTTCCCCAGGGTTGTGGATGTCATCCTTCAGCTTTACGCATACTATCCTCCTCATGATATTCCTATCATCTTCTGGCACCAGATTTGTTCTGACATTTGAGTTGCAAGATAGTTTCCTGAACGGTTTCCCCGATACCGCAATTTTCTCCACTTCTTCACCTCCTCGCTTTTCCTGCTGATCCAAGTTGTATGTTCCTGCGGAGGAATCCGTCTGTAGCTCCCTGTCGCGGTGTCCATCTTCTCTTCCGCCAGTATCATACATAGACTATCTTGGTCATCGCTGTTCCTCTCCGATTCTTCATCCCGTTCTTCATACTCCCCGGACAATTTATCTTCTCCAGCATCTTCTTCCGCTGTGGGCCACTCTCCGGACTCTTGACCTAGTCCAAGGTGTTCAGCTTCCTCCTTAAAAGCCACTTTCTTTTTCCTAACCCGGGTCAGCTCAAGTATGTCATCAGGTATTTTATCAACCAATGACTGCACGACTTCTTTCCCGTTAGATTTTTCTTTTGAAGAGTCCTTGCCACCACCCGCTTCATTCCTTCTCAATATTGTGACTTCTGGTTCATGTCCTTACCGTCTCTACTTGGTTCAGATGATAGCCTTTCACCTTTAGTGTTTCCCTCCCGGGTTCTTTTTAAGATCGTTTTCTCTGGAGGCTCTTTCGTCAATTCGGGGTGATCTTCTATCGGTTTGCCTGACTTGTCGAGCCATCTCGTGAGTGGAAGACTGTCATACGTTTCCTTATCCATGAAGGAGAAGCCATCTTTGATTTCGGGAAATCTGTCTCTCTTTGCTCCTGCCTCTCGTCTTCTTACTCAATCTATCGGCATTTTGATATTTGTTTCTTGTCCTATGCTCAATTATCATGTTGTATCCGTCCAGGCGAACTATCCAACTCCCGATGTAGCTCGATCCATTGAGTACGTTTTCAGCCAACTGAGTGCCCTGTTGTCGACCCGCAACTTGAATGGTTCGCTGCCTAAGTATTCTCTATACTTCTCGACAAAAGAAACCACCCCGAACATATCTGCTTTGGGCGCCCCGTACACCTCCGTATCACTCAAGTCTTTACTCCCGTACACTATTGGTCTTAAGACTCTCTTCCCATTCCATTCCTGTTCTTGATGGAGAATGCCAGAAATCGCGACTACCGATGCATCCGTGTCCAGCACGTACATTCATTTTTCTGTTGGCTCGCACAACTGTTTCTTTATTCTCTGAAATGATTTTTCAGCCGCGTTGTTCCATGTGTACTTCTTGCCTTTGTGCCCTATTAGTTGTTGCATCGGGTATACTTTGTCCGCGTAGCCCTTGATGAACTCCCTGTAATAGTTCGCAAAACCCAGGAAGCTCATCAACTAATGTTCCGTTTTTGGCGATTTGCAGGTCAGAACCGCTTCTACTGCATCTGGATCTAGTCTGAAGCCGTGTCTGTCCACCATCATTCCCAAGTATTTTAACGAATCCTTGAGTATCTCGCACTTTGATGGTTTGCACTTAAGTCCCGACCTCTTCATGCATGCAAACACCTCGTCTAGTCGCTCGATGTGATCTTCCAGTGTAGGCGTCGCTATTACCACGTCATCCACGTAGCACATTACCAAACTGCCGTATTTCTTTGTCACACCTATCAATGCGTGTGCCATCCACCGATGAAATGTATCCGTGGCATTGCAAAGGCCAAACGGAATCCGTTTCCATTGAAACAGCCCCAGCTCGCAGGCGAACCCTATTTTGTCCCTGTCCTGCTTCCTCAGTGGGACCTGCCAAAAAGCCGAGCCTAAATCAAGAGTCGTAAAAAATCAATATTAGGTATGGGATAGGCAACCTTCATCGTGACGGAGTTCAGATACCGAAAGTCTCAACAAAATCTCAATTGGTCGCCTTCCTTTTTAGCCATCACTACTCCACACGCCCACGGTGAATTGGATGGTTCTATCATATCTTACTCTAGTAATGTCTCTATTTCTTTTTTAAATGCATCCGCTTTATGTGGGTTCATGCGCCTCGCCCCCTCCTTGTGCGGTACCGCAGACTCTTCAAGCTCTATTTCATGTTCAACAAAATTGCAACATCCACTGTCTGCCTTATGTTTCGTCATATATGAGGTTTAAGAGAAATAGGCCCTATAACCATTGGCTCAAAAGTCAAGGACACTATCTCTTGTGTTTTTCTACCTCAAAACGGTCGGAGCCAATTCGGTTCACTTGCGACATGAGACTAAAAACGCGTTACAGCTTAAAGGCCACTACCCCCACTCTAGAAAATAAGAACGTCCCAATAATTAGGTCTCAAAATACCCAAAATACACGAATGCCGTTAAAAACAGGGTCGGAACAGTCCGTACAGTTACTTTTTATTAGACAGTGGAACTTTGATCCATATCAGATGGATCAAACTAACACTCGCCTTACCCCAACATAACAATCACAAAACAAACTCAAGAAATTATAAATTAGGTACTTACATAGCAGCACACTCGAGAATTAGAGGTAACTAAATTAGTAAGCAGCTTAAGAATAATTGGGGAATTAAGTTTGATTCAATAAGTTCTAATCGAACAAGTTTTATCTTAAGAATGGAGATTTGGTTCTGGACCATTGGGACACTTCGATTTTCCACCTTTCCACCGAAGGTTCACTCTGGTCCAATTGAATTTCGATGTTCTTGGTTTCCTATATCAAGATAGGACAGCTCTACTCTCGTCATTTTTAGATGTCGGAAATTGCGAATAGCAATTTCCCGCTGCTTAAATTGACTACTTTCCCGCGATTGTAATTTGATCGTTCTGATTTCTATTATCTGATATTTTCAGTTGTCGCGAGAAAATTGAGCATGACATGTCCAATTCGAATTTTTGAAAAATTCCATTTGACCCCAAAATCATGTTTACTTCGCATTATTCAAGGTCAAACTTCCAAATATGACCGACTGGGACAGACTGGGTTGGACAAAATAATTTTGAAAAGTGTCGTATGAAGCTGTAATACAAGTTGCAGTTGGATGAAGATATTGATTGCTGTTTAGCTATAGAATGGTAATTTTATAGGGCTGTGAACTATGGGGATGTAAATAAGATTGAGTTTGCTGAAAACATCTGCAAATGACAATTGGCACTGTATACCGAGACGCAATCAACATTTGGAGGCTCACTGGTATGGCGACGACGCGCGATGAGGATTTTGATCTTGAGTCCGATGAGTTTGTGCCAGTCGGTCATATTCGGAAGATTGATCTTGATTTTGTGAGAAGCTTCAGTTTTTGGAAAATTCGCATCGACCAAGTCATGCTCAATTTTTTCGCGACAACTGAAAAGAAAAAAATCTTTAATCAGTAGATACGAATCATAATTGTGGGAAAATTGATCAGACATTGTGCTAAAGTAAAATTGCTAGTCGCAATTTTACTGAATTCATCAATTTGAGTAGAGCTGTCTTGGTCTCAACAGAGAAAATAGCAAACTCATACGAGAGGGTCACCGCTAGCAAATGAGAACCTTGACTGGACAGCTAGACGAGTGGAGCTGCCCAATGATTCAATTGATAAAACTACTTGAGTTAAGATAAAGAATTAAAACTTCCAGGGTTATCTTAGTTACATGAATTACTTGCGTCCAGAGTTATGTCAATATGTGAGTATTGAACTTGTTTTCCTGACTGTTTTTTTACACGCTTATGTTAAAATAAGGCGGGTTTCAGATTGATTCATCTGGAATGGACCAAAAATTCACTGTCCTAAACTATAAGATACTTGAGTTTTGAACCTTTTCTTAACGACGTTCGCGTGTGTTAGGTTTTTAGAGACCTAAACGTGCGGACGTTCTGATATCTAGAGTCGTGGTTTTTCGGTAGTTGCCTTAAAGCCGTAACACGTTTTCGTAGTCCCAAGTCTTAACAAATTGAATTGGCTCCGAGAGAAAATATAAGAGATGACTCTTGAGCCAATGTGTATAGGGCCTATTCTTCTTAACATCATATGTGACATGAACAGACACCATTTACAATTTTTGTCAGGAAAAATTGGATTTTTTCAATGTTTTGAGCATAATTTCTTGACTTGTTTTGATAGTTTGATAGATTTATACTTCTGTAATTATCATATGATCTTTTATTATGAAAATTACTACTGGGTCCTTTTAAGAAAAAAATTTCTGATCTGTTATTTGAGTGATTTCTATTACAATAAAATGAACGATTTCGATTATTAGAAGAGATCCTTGAGCGGGAATTAAAGTGGTATCTTTTTCGGTATTTTGAATTTGAAGGTTTTCTGTCCTACTTTGAATAATTTCTTCTACTAGAGCTCGATCTAGAATAATTAATCATGTACAAGTTGTTGTGACTGTTTGAACTGTTATATATTTTTGTGTGGATAATTCTGTGATTTTTGTCAATCTGGCGAACTTTCCTGAGAGGTATTTGATTAGGGGGATTGTGATATATTACTGCTATGTGGTTTCTCTGAGTTCTTATTACTTTGAGTGTTTTTAATTGGTGAAATTTTATCTTTTATCATGCATAGGTAAAAAAAATTGCTTGGTTCTTAGAGTTTTGACCGACTTGCTGTTTTAGTCTGCATTCAAGAATACTGTGTCCATATATGCGACAATTTTTACACCGTTCTTTGAATGAGGTTTTGTCTTCGAAATTATGATTATTTTCAAAAATGTTTAAAGTTTGAGTTAGTTCATCTGCTTGTTCATTTTTGGAGTATTGGATATTTTCAATCTGTGAAGTTGTTGTTTGAATTTTATTAACATAAACTACTCAAAAATTTTCTTTTTCTTTCTAGTTTCAATGCGAGTGTTCTAATTTTTTGGCTTTATCTTGTTTATCTACTATTTTTGAAAATTTATATCAATTTCTCGAAATGATGATGGATGTGATGCTCTCTTTTTCTTTGCAGTTTTGCGTAAATTAGTGTTAGAGTCATTAATACGATTTAGGTCATTTTTGTGTTTTTGTAATCAAGTGTAATGAAGCATTAAATTTTTCCGACTAGGCTTTCAATTTGTACTGCGAGTTGTTTTATTGTTTCATTTGAAGTCTGTCCATTTGGTTGCAAAAAAACTTTTTGATGTTGTTTGTTTCTTTCAGAGTCTAGCAGTTTTCAGAGTTCTTGTGTAAAGATTTTTTTATCATCTTCAATAAACGTGAGCTAATACTGAAAAACTTTTTGAGCTGCGCCACCAAGTGTGGCCGCATCCTCAAGCGAGTTTAAATGAAGATATCACAGAACTAATAAAAATTGTAACCATTGAAGGATGATAGTCTGTTGAACTTGATAAACTTGATAGTCTGCATAAAAATGAGGTGCAGGTTTTGGCTGACGGCTACCAGTGTTTCTCGGTGAACTTGGCGACAGCGCTAGGACTCTTCTCGAGAATGTGTTGTCTGGAGTCACTAGCGATGCTTGAGTCCGAACATCGTCTAGTTACGGCATTGAGTGTAGAATCCCAGCTTGGGGTGTTGAAACTGGTTCAAGGTCTGCTTGGAAGCAGAAATGGGATTCACGATGAGCGAAGCCTATATTCTGCTGATGAAAGCGAAATCCTTGGTGGGATTGACCATGTTGCTCCAGACTCTGATCTCCAAGGCCTATTCTTCATCGCCTTCTGGTGGCAAGCTTGGATCACTCAGCCAGATTCTCTGACATAATCCATCTAAAGAAACAAGTGGCGTCCTTCCTCCTCGCAAGTTTCAATTCGGTGTCATCTCGAGCAACATACTGCATCATCATCCAGTACAAATCTTCAGTTTGTCTCATGAGGTCAGGTCTTCCAATTCAACTACAGCCAAGCAACACGAGAACACTAACTGACCATCAGTCCGGGTGAAAGGGTTCGCCATCAGAATCTGAGCAGACGAATGTGCTCTAATGTCGTTCTCGAAGTACTCCAACAGTATTTTCTCCCACATTCGGCCTAATTGTCTCCTCAACTACAACCTATTCACTTGCGCTTCATGCTGCCTGGCCCAATTTCGACATCTTCTGGACACTCCGCAGTCCAGATTCTTTAGACAGTTCTCTAGTTCTTTCATCGTATCCAGGGCTATTCATCAGGAACGACCAGTGTTTCTCGTGAGTCTCTTCAAAATGGGCGCTCTTGTGAGGAAAAACTTTGTGTGAGAAATCAGTTGTTACAGAGAATAGATTTGGCCATGTGATTAGTGAGATTAAAGAAAAACAGGAAAATGAGGTTCAAATTTTAGCTGACTGCTACCAGATTTTTACGGTGAACTTGGCGATAGCAAATTTCTGCGGGAGCCATTACCCGCTACACATGTCAATGGTTGAAGCGTCTAGCCGGAGAAAGATTGTTGATAAGGACTTCTTGGTTCTAAAGCGTGTACTGCTGTCAAAAATATCACATCAATCGCACCAGCTACTAAGGAAGTACTAAATAACGCCCTTGCGGTGGACTAGCACAATTCGATACTTTCATAAACGATGGAGTTCGAACCTTTGCTCGAGGCTTCAGGAACACGCAATCTGCGGAGCATTTATTTGAATCTTGCCATTGTTTAGGTTAGACTGTGTCGTACCCAGTAAAGCCCAATATCTGCTTGATGTGGGGTGTTGAGGAGATTCGGTCGATTGGATTCCCATATCATCAACAGAAAGTGACGTCTCTGGTGAGCTCGTTGCTGGTACTGTGATGGATTGAAGAGAACGTGATGAAAAACCGATAGTAAAAAAGCACCAACCAGTACTCTGGTTGCATTCTTGAGTCTTGAGCGGGATAAGGAAATGGGGCTTGAATGTGAGTTCAATTGAAATCTGAGTGAACAAAAAAAAACTTTACCTACAATATATTGTTAACTAAAATATCGATCTGTTTTTCAAAATATAATTATGACTACTTTCTGACTGGGTTGGACAAAAAAAGTTTTAGAGAAACGTCTCATGAAGCTGGAATCCATGGTGCAATTGGATGAAGATATTGATTGATGTTCAGCTATAGAATGAAAGTTTGATTTGGCGGAGAATTTTGGGGATGTAGATAAGTTTGAGTTTGCTAGAAGCTTCTGTAAATGACCATTGGCAGTGTATTTTGAGAGGCAATCAACATTCTGGAGGCTCACTGACATGACGACGACGCGCGATGAGGACATCGATCTTGAGTCCGGGGAGATTGTGCCAGTCGGTCATATTGGGAATTTCGGCCTTGACTTTGGGGGAAGCTGTAATTTTGAAAAATTTGAATGGACCATGTGATGCTCAATTTTTTTGAGACAACGAAAATCAAGTTTAATCAGAAGATCCGGATCATAATTGCGGAAAAGTTGATCAAAAATTGTGCTGGAGTAAAATTGATATTTGCAAATTCATACAACAGGGTTACCGCTGGGCAAGAGAGAAACTTGAATAAACAGGTAGAAGAGTGAAGCTGCCCAATAGTCCAAATGATAAAAGTACTTGAGTTAAGATTAATAATTGAAACTTCCAGAGTTATCTTACTTATATTAATTACCTGAATCCAGAGTTATGTCAATTTGTGAAAATTGAATTTAAATTCTTGAGTGTTTTTACACGCTTTTTTTAACGGAGTTCGCGTGTCTTAACTTTTTAGAGACCTAACCATGGGGATGTTCTGATTTCTAGATTGGGTGTTTTTTGGTAGTTACCTTTAAGCTGTAACACGATTTCGTAGTCCCAACTCTTAGGCGAATCGAGTTGGCTCCGAGTGAAATAGGTATAAAAGCATAAGAGACAGTGTCCCTGATCCTTGAGCCCAATTAAGCTCGAAATGAGGTCCAAAACTAGCGAAGTTGCTTCAGTTGGCTTGAAAAATTAACAGAGCTTGCTCGTAGAGCTTCCGGGATAAGACCATTCGCTTCCTCGTGAAAAATAAGTCTTCGAAACCCCTTAGATGAGCTTGTTCGACCATTGGTTGAGCTGCAGGAGCTACTGATCGAAGCGGAAGACCCCTATTTTGAGCTGAAAAAAGGGGGTCTCAGGGCTGTAAAACTATTGTTTGGGCTTGGAGGAGTGCTCGCACAGCTTCGGTTAAATTTAAGTTTTCTTTTTGATAGATTTTTATGGTTATTTTAGAAAAGTTATGTGATGTGTTATTCGAGTGATTTCTTTTACAATTAAATAAATGAGTTTGACTTCGATTATTAGAAGAGTTCCTTGAGCAGGAATTGAATATGAGGTGTTTCTGTCTAACTTTGAATAATTACTTTCACTAGAGCTCTATCTAGAACATAAAATCATGTAAAAGTTGTTGTGACTCTTCAAACTGTTTTTATCTTTTTTTGTGGATAATTCTGTGATTTAGTCAATCTGCCGATCTTCCCTGAGAGTTATTTGATTAGGAGAACTGTGATATGTTACTGCTATGTGGTTTCTCTGAACTAGTATCACTTTGAATGTTTTTAATCGGTGAAGTTTTATCTTTATCAAGTTTTGGTAAAATGACTTGCTGGGTTATTAGTGTTTTGGTAGTCTATTTAATTTTTCTTGCTGTTTTGGTGAAAAGGTTTTGGAAAAAATTACAGTCTTGTTTTGCAAAAATATGTCTGGTAGCTCCATTTTGATTGTTGTTTTGTCGTGTTTTAGTCATTGATCTATTTTGGAAAAGCGGGTGGTTTTATTAATAACTGTACTGTTGTTTGTAGGAAATAAGTAATTTTGTTATGTGGAGTTCTGAGTATTGGAAGAATAGGGAAAATGATCTGTTCACAGTTGTTGTAGATAGTGTTTCTACTATTTCTTCTTCAACAAAATTCGACGGAATTTGAAAAAATTGTTGTCTAGATCTATAATTTCATCAAGAGTTTCTTGCGTGTTTATAGCTACTGAATATAAACTATCATTACTTCTCCTATTATTAAACATTGTGTTGTAATGTTGTTACTGTTGAGAGTGGAGTTTTTTTAATAGTCTTTGTGTACATAGACATTGGCGATTGCTGCACTTGAAATTTTGTTAGAAATCTTTAAAAATGATATACGAGACCCTTCACTGTCCTGTACATAATCTGTTTTGGCTGCTAACATTTTTTGACCATTGGGAATTGGTGGTCGAAAAAATTTCGTGCTGGTGAGATTAAAATTAATAATTGTTGAAAATAAATTTTTGTTAACCATGCTAGGATGCTTCGTAGGGCAAATTTTAGTATTTTTGAAGCTTCATTCTTAGTGAATATTCTACAAACTGACGTTAAATATCTAAAAGAAGCTGTATTCCTTGTCTTTTTTGCATGTCGAGACCTTTGTGGTGATGATACAAAAAAGTTTGGTTCGATTCTAATACAGATACAAAACCAGACGCGATTTGTGAGTGATAGGTCAAAGGGAAAGATAGAATCATTGTCAAAATTTTGTTGTATTGAAAGATTGTTTTGTGTGGAATGACGGTTAATGAATTATTTTTTTTTGCTTTAATGGTTGATTCCAATTATAGATTACAGGATCTTGTCTTATGTTTTTAAATAAACAGTTGTGTAATATTTTTGTTTGATTTATTTCCTAGTTTATCTCTTGACAAAGACCAATCCGGGTCCATTTCAATGTAATGTCCAGCTATATATTGTAGAGTTATCTATAGGTTGTTGGTGCCTAGGTTGTCGAGTCTGGACAGGTTGGAGAGAGCGTATATCAGTTCATCAGAAAGATGTTGTACTTTCTCGGTGGCTAAGTTTTATTTTAATCAAAACTTTTTTAATGTTAATTAGGGTTGTGACTTGTGACCAAGTGTTGAAGAAAAGTAACTCAATCAACAAGGTTCAAGTTTTTTTAGATCTAGATTCTTAGGTATTTTTCTTCAGATCTTACTAGGTTTATGATTTATTGAAGCCTTGGTCAGCTAAGTGGAGGGGCTCAAGTGAAAGATGAGTAACCGAAGTTATCCACTGCTTATCTTAATTAAAAAGGTTAGTTGGTCAAAAATTTCTATTAGTCTTTTGTCAA